>NW_025919521.1:0-68008 GCF_907164915.1 Impatiens glandulifera | reverse complement strand
TGAGATCCAACAACTCTAGCAGATCGTATAGCTGTCAAAGTTAACCAGGTGATGTGGTACCTAAAGATCGAGTATTATATGAGATCGGCTCCGATCATCTGTAGACTCCAAATATTGAAATCAGGTTCATCGGAAAAGAGAAATCGAGCTTTCTTGATAGAAACATGAAGAAAAAGGGAAAAAAGGAAACTTGTATGAATCGTGTGAATGGGGAAGTTATTGTTAAGAGAAAGAAATGGAGAGAAGATGTGGTGGTTAAGCAAAAGAATTTGGGGGAAAGGGAAGAAAGAGGAAGATAGTGGAATGGAACCGTTCGCACCAACATTAAGTCATGGGGCCCATATCTTCCGTAGCAACCGCACCAGCTCCATGGCTCAGCAAATTTCTGTAATCATCTTCCTTACCCATTCTCTGTATATTTTTCTCTCTCTCTCTCTCTCTCTTTCTTTCTTATCTATATTCACACGGGCCAAAGCAATTGCTTTGTTTCTTTATTTTCTCGTGGTTTCAAACAATGCCATTCAAATGTCTTTCCAACTCTTTCTAAAACAAATAATATTAGGTAACAATTACAATTATTTTTAATTTATTTAATTTATATTTGTTAAAGTTAATTGAAACCAAGATTGTTAAAAGAAGACTCAAGATGAAATGTGATTGTTTATTAATTTGTAATATATATACAATTATATAAAACCCTTAATTTTTTTTTACGAGAAAACATGATTATTGTGTTTCGATGAATGTGTTAGAAAAAATGTGACTTTTTATTTATTTTTTATATTGTTACGTTGTGTAAATATTTGAAGTAATTTATAAAATTTGACCAGAATGTAATGAGATATGTCGGAGATCGGGTGGCTATCGGGACTCTAGAGTATAGATCGAGGCGATTAAAAAGCGAGATTTACAAGATTAATTTATGTCCCAATAAATTTTGGTAACTAAAGTACGTAGTTAAATTCATTCACTAATAAAATATTAAGCTCAATATATTAATTAATTTATAAGTTTTTTCATATTAGTTATCTTTTCTATTACAATTATAAATAGATGAATTATTTATATTGATCAACGAGATACGTCAACAAGTCTCAAAATCATCTTCGGCGCAAAAACTTTAGAAAACCCTAGAGAAGATCTATGTTTCTCAATCAAAGAGCCAACTATTTTAGTTACGGAGGCAACTCCTAAACGCACACAAAGATAGTGACTCTCTTCTTAACTTCATTCAACGTATTAAAAACCTGTCAGATGCACTTATCGTTGTCGGACAATATGTTTTTGATCAAGATCTGCAAATAACTCTACTCAACGGGCTTAGAGACAAGTTCGAGTCGATGATATGTGCTCTAACTTCTGGACAAGATATATTGTTTAATGAGATGACAAACATCCTTTTAAATCATGAACAATGACTCATATTCAAGAAAAAAAAATTATATTATGAAAATATTTCTCCCTCAGATGTTTCGGCGAATGTTGATTATACTTATGGGCATGCATGCGGAAAGAACCGAAGACAGAACCGAGACAATAATCGTCCGCAATGTAATTTTTGTCATCAAATTGGTCATCGCCTCGAAAGTTGTTTTTATAATCCACCTTGTCAAATATGTAATGTACAAGGACATAATGCTCTCGAGTGCCCTTGTTTTAATCCTTCTATAAATCCTACGATAATGTTAGTTACATCGTTTACTGTTGTAGATCCCACTTAGTGTCCAGATTTAGGTGCTACCGACCATATTACTTATGATCTTAATAATCTACGCGTACATGCTCTTTATACATGTATTCAAACTATTAAAGTCGGAAACGATATGACTTTGAATATTCATAATATTGGTACCACCAAAATTTTAAATCAACAAAAATATCTCTACTTACGCAATATGTTACACGTTCTTGATATTACTAAAAATATGATGAGTGTCGTGAGATTTTCATCAGCTAATAACGTATTTTTTGAATTTCATCCAAATATTTGTCTTATTAAAGATTGAGATACGAAAACAATGCTTCTTAAGGGATTACTCAATGATTGACTTTATTGCATTGACCCTATTGAAAGTTCGTTTTCAACATATTCTAATAAACAAGTATTTATTGGTATTCGGTCTTCGGCTAAAATTTGGCATTCGCGACTTGGACATCCTTCTAGCGCTACTACATCTTTAATTATATCACACTTTAAATTACCAGTTTCAGGTAGTAATACTATTTATTTTTGTGGATCATGTCAATATAGGAAAGCACATAAACTACATTTTTCGGCTTTAAAATCTTCATTTATGGCTCCTTTAAACCTAATTCATTCGGATGTTTAAGGATCTGCTCCTGAATTTTCGTCTACTAGTTTTCGTTATTTCGTACATTTTGTGGATGATTTTAGAAAAATTCACATGGATATATTCGCTAAAGAAAAAGTCTAATGTTTTGAATACGCTTATCAACTTTCTTCGACTAGTTTAAAATTTGTTTAGTCATAAAATCAAAATATTGCAAACTAATTGGGGGAGGAAAATATAGAAATTTCAAGTCCTTAACAGATAATTATGGTATTTAATATCATTTATCTTGCCCCACATACTAGTGAGCAAAACAATATTACTAAACAAAAAATTTGTCATATTACATAAACTTGTCTCACTTTATTGACTCATGCATTTACACCGCTACATTATTAGAGTGAAGCTTTTGAAACGACTACATATTCTATCAATTGTCTTCCTACTCTGATATTACATCAACGTTCACCATTTAAGATTATATTTAACTCTTCTCCTAACTATGATTTTTTTGAAGACATTTGGGTGTTCTTGCTATCCACTCACACGACCTTACAATCAACACAAACGCAATTTTCATACTACTAAATACAGTTTCCTTGGTTACATCTCATCTCACAAAGGTTATAAGTGTTTTCACATTCTATCTGGACGAATATTTATCTCTCGACATGTCACTTTTAACGAACTCACTTTTCTTTTCAAAAGTAAGGACCTTGTGCACTTGTCTAAACCACCAGAAGATAATGAGATATCTCTTCCAACAACTATACTTAATTCATCAATACCACCTGTATTATCTCATATCACTTCATCGTCTCCACCATCACCCTCTACGACCTCTACAACATCACCAAACACTATATCATCCTCTTCTACTACTATTACCGTTCCTTCAACACAACTAATTATCACAACAATTAATGCACATAAATCTTCTACTCATCAGATGATTACACGCAATAAAGCATGATCTATGTCTTCATCAACTCTCACTACTACTTCTTCCGATACTATACCTACATGTTTTAACAAAGCTAATAATGATTCACAATGGCGTTTTGCCATGAAAAATGAATATAATGATGTTATTCAAAATAAAACATTGTCATTTATTCCTCGTACACCATCTCATAATCTTGTTGGATCTAAATGAGTTTTCAAACTCAAGCATAAAGTTGATGGGTTTATTGATCGACATAAAGCACGTCTTGTAGCTAAAGGATTCCATCAACACAAGGTATTAATTATGAAGAGACATTCAGTCCTGTGGAAAAACCCACTACTATTCATGTTATTCTCTCTTTGGCAAAACCCACTACTATTCGTGTTATTCTCTCTTTGGCAATATCTTATCAATGGTTCATTCATCAACTTGATATTAGTAATATATTTCTTCACGGGTCTCTACAAAAAGAAGTTTACATGACACAACCACCAGGTTTTGTCCATCCATATTTTCCTAATCATATATGCAAATTTCATAAATCAATCTATGGTCTTAAACAATCTCCTCGTGCTTGGTATGTTATTCTCCAGACTACTCTACTATATCTTAATTTCATAGAATCAAAATTTGACACAACTCTCTTCACGTATCATGTACCTCAAACAACCGCATACTTTTAGTATATGCGGACCATATTATTCTCACAGGAAACTCTAAATCGTTTCTAACAAAAAAAAATATACTTCAATTAAATAAACTATTCCCAATTAAAGATTTAGGTCAATTAAATTACTTTCTTGGAATGAAAGTAATTCTAAGTATATTGACGATATTCTCACTCGGGTTGATGTGCTTCAAGAAAATCTATTACACACTTCTGTATTTGCTAGCTCCTCTCTTTCTAAACATGATGGTGATCCTTTATCTGATTTGTTTCTCTATCGGAGTAGATCTCTACAATAGCTTACACTCACTAGTCCTGAGTTAGCCCTTACTGTCAATCGAGTTTGACAATTCATGCAAACTCTCATCTCTTCTCATTGGGGAGCGGTTAAACGTATTCTTTGATATCTTCGTCATACTCCTCATCATGAGATGTTTCTTCGTCCAATTTCACAATTCACTCTTGCTTCCTACTCTAATGATGACTAGGTATGATGTATTGATGATCATCGTTCAACAATAGAATTTTGTATTTTCTAGGTGACAACCTCATTTCTTGGAATTCTAAGAAATAACAAGTAATTGCTCGCACTAGTACTGAATCTGAATATCGTGCTCTTGCATATACAACTGCTGATCTTTGCTGGATTCAATCTCTACTTAGTGAACTTCGAGTTTCATTTTCTTTTTCCCCAGTTCTATGGTGTGATAATATTGGTGTCGCATTCTTATTAACAAACCCGATATTTCATGCTCGCATAAAATATATTGAAATCAATTTTTACTTTATTCGATATAAAGTTGCTCATAAACAACTACTTATCTAGTACATTCTTACTGAAGATCAAGTGGCTGATATCTTCACCAAAGTTCTTGCTTCTCGTTGATTTTCTCTTTTACGTAAAAACTCATAGTTTATGCCTCACATGTTCACTTGAAGGGGGATGATAAAGTATTAAACAAATAAGAGAAATTATTGATTTATCTCCTATTTTTTAGGATCAATATATTAACTAATTCCTATGTTTTCTCATATTAGTCATCTTTTCTATTACTATTACAAATAGATAAACTATTGTAAAGATTACTTATTCAATCAGTAATATTATATCAATCTTTCTTTTCAAGAACTCAATCAAATAGTTCTTGTTTATATTATAAATTCTTAATTCAAACTTTCACAATGTCATTATCATGACAATGTCGAAGATTAGATTTGGAATATATGTTGATTCGGACCTCATTGTTTTTCTTGAGCATTTTAAGCCAATTAACAGTTTGTCTTTTATTTTGAACTATATTTTTCATGTTATGTTTTTTTCATTGTGTTGAAACTCATAGAAACCCGAATGAGTCCGAAAGGCTTGACTATGTTAACTTCTTTCTCGAATTTGATGGTATCCCGATGCAAATAGCTCTGGTTGTCCCTGCTTCCACAACCACGTCATGGATTTGAAATGCCTTAACCTTAATTCGCAACAAATAAAAATATTTTTCAGATCGATATATGATATGGTGCCAAAATGAGACCGAGTGTCCCTTTGTTGGCTCAAGACAAAAGCAATCTACATATTGATGCTAATTCTCATGTTATTTCTTTGGTTAGTCTGTGAGTTATGAGTTAGTTTGGGTCTCCATGTGTTTTTTTGTGTGGTTTCTGAACTAGGAGCACTTAGAATTTTGATAACTTTGCATAAGAACGTGGCTAACTCATACTCTAAGTTCATTGATCTTGGTTTGACATGGTTCATGCCTTACTAGTTTTAGAAGAAATAGAAGTTGAAGAAAGAAAAAACAACATATTAAAACTACTCAATAAATTTTTTACATTTAGCTCCCCTTATAACTATTTATGGGTCACTTCACTATTACATATTACAGAAGTTAAAGTTAAAGGGAGAATGATTAAAAGAAGAAAAAAAGTAGGCCATTATTTTATAAAATATTTATATAATTGGTGACTCTCATCTATAGAGACATTGTTTGATAACATTGTTATAATGAGTGAATTTATATTTATATAGTATAATATTAGAATTATTATGAGATTTTTAAATTGTATGATTGGTTGTGTATAGAATATTTTAACTTAATTATTTGTAAAAATATTTAGACAAACATAATTATAGTAAATAAGTTGTGAATATGGGTTGTTATCCAATGAGGCAGTGCCACACATAATAAAAGAAAGATGGTTCACCAAAATTTCCTACTTTTGCTTCCTTCTTTAAACATGTTGGATTGAGGCCGTGCCTGAAAGAATAGGATCGAACTAACCGAAAGTCGTGGTTGGTTTAGTTGAAGCCAAAGAAGAAAATTGAAGTCACTTTGTTAATCAATTTACTTTAGTGGATATATTTTGTTAGAAATTTTGTCTCAAAATTATATAAAATTTATATAAATACGATGTTAGAAATAAATTGTAATAAGAATAAACAAAATTATTGAAGTAAAATGTTGATCTAAAATATGTGTTTGTCATATTTTTCTTAAAACATGTAAACTGTCTCATATATCATTCTATGGTTGTCTATTAAATATAAAAAAATTAGCAGTGATTCAACAATCTAATCACTGCCCCAAAAAAATTGACGTACTTGGATGACTATCACCAGTTCAAATAAATAATGTATGAAATAAAAAAACCTACAAGAAGATATTTGAAAACTCGATAGTTAATAAAAACTTTAGATTAAGACGACTGATATGATATATCTACCTATTTTTGATAATTATCGTGATTAATTTTTATTTGATTATATGGTTAAAAAAATCGTCGAATTTTCAATAATTATAGTCGTCAAATACGTATCATTTTTAATATTATTATCCGGGATGAATAAAAAAATTAATGTCAACATTATAAAACACAAATATTATTATTACTATTATTTTTGAAAGGTTGTAATACGTAGATTCGTTCATAGTGCTATTTTCATGTTAATTATTTTTTAAAAATAATTATTTATTATAAAATATATTTGTACATTAAAACAAACAAACTTGCAAGCGAGATAAAAAATTACACATAAATTATAAAACACTCAAATAACCCTATCAAATAAATAACTAAAATTTAAATAATCATAGATTGTCTAATCTTGATTTTCCCCCCTAAAAATACATGTTTGATTAAAATTTAAAATAAATGTTTTTGTTGATTAATGATCAAAATGCCTTTAATTTTTATTTATCTCTTGAATGATAAATTAAATTTAAATAATTAAATAAAATGTATTTTTTATTTTAGTGTTGAAAAAAGTAATTAAATAAATGAAAAATGATGGTTAAATTTTGGATAAAAATCTTTTAAAAAAATTAAAAATCCAAATATCAAACAAGATCTCTAACATAAAATAATAATAATAATTCTCCTTGGCAAGCTCTTTGTCTATGAATAACTAGATAAACTTGACTAATTTTCTTATGTAGGGAGGAGCAATAATGCCCGAAGTAGAGATGCAAACATTTTGTGGGCGACTTTTGGTTCGGATTGTGGTACCTAATCATAATTTTTTTTAAGTTAAAATAATTATATTTTCTTCAACATTAAATAAATATAATAAATTTGTATTATTTAAACAAAAATAACATAATTTAGTGGGTTAAATGACATGTTAATACATATAGTGATCTAGGATTAAACCAAATTCAATTTGTAGCAATTATTATAATGTTCTATGTTATTTATTCTGGAAAATTAGTGGAGTCGAAAAGAGTTAATCATTTTTAAAAAATCTACGAGCTCGATAATCGGTTGGTTAACGTATTTGTATTCTTTTTTTTATTTTCATTTTTTTATAAAATTTTTATTTTCTTATATCAGGTTTTTGTTGTTATACAATTCTTTTTAAAAATATAAATGGATCATTTAACAAAAATCAAATTTTCAGAATTACTTTTACTACAATTCTAGAAAGAAATATATTGTAATAATATGAGTTGGTGTTAAAAAATAAACCATAGTATATTTCATTACTACAACACTATTTAATATTTATGCAAAGATAAATACAATAATATAATTATTCGTTTAGATAATATCATATGCCGTTCATTTAATCAAACATATAAGACCTCTATAAATTAATACTCGATAAATTAATAACCTCGATAAAATTAATAATTTGTCCAGTCCCAACTTGGAACCAGTACAAAATTGGACCACAATTAATAAATAATAAGATAATAACCTCTTTAAAATCCCAATGTATATAGGTTCCAACAAAACTATATATTAATAATTATTAAAATATTCCAAATTTTAAGATTGTCTAGTAAAAAATAAATCTATAATGGCTTGTTTTTTTTTTCACTTAAAATCTATACTGAGTTCATCTTTAAATCTCCTCATCGTACTTGAGAGTTGTGACATTGTCTTCTTGTATCACAACAAAAAGTTATGAATAGTTGTTACCGCTTGCAATGCTAATTCTTTCCGAGTGACTACTTCCAAAGCTATTAAATCATCCTTAACTTCATCACGACCGGATTTTGAATGGTATCCTCCATAATTTCTTGAATGTTTTGAATATCGTAATATTCATTATTTTTATCAAGAAATCTAGAAATTGATTCATATCCATATTGTGCCAATAATGCATACCTAATCAAGTTCTCAAGCTCACAAAGGTCTCCTCCAGAATTTATATCGTTTAAATCACTTGAGCCGGTTGGATTTGCCAAATGAATTTTGCAGTGTCAAAAGAAATTTGCTATGGCCTCTTGTCGCACATTTCTCCAAGATGAGATAGCCAAATTGATAGCATCTAAAATATTAATCTTTTCTCGAGAATAAATGTCCAACTCAGATCCTTCCAAAATCTTACGGTATATCCTTTTACGATAGTACATTTTAAAGGCTCTAATTATCTCAACATCACATGCAAGGGCGAATCCATTATTTTTTTTCCCGGGCTGAAAAAGTTATAGGTATTACACTAAAACGAATAATAAGTGAAACTTATTAATCAAACCGCTTCACGAATACCCTTATTAAAATAAAACAAATATACGAAATCTAATAAAAGATAAGAATACTCGATTTAAAAAACAAATTTATACATTTAAAACTGTATAGTTAAAGAAAAATTATGTTAGGAAAATGTGAAAAATTAAATTAATTAGGTTTTAAATAAGATAAAACTAATTATATAAATTTAAAAAATATGAAAGTTTAATTTAGTGGATTTTAGCCTAATTTTGTGAGAATATAGGAAAAAGAAAACAAAACAAAACATGAAAATAAGAAAAAAAATACAAAATTGTGGTAAAAACCAAATTATCATAGACATTCGAGAAGACTGTTATAGAATATTGATGCCTATAAATTGTTTTGGAATAATAAATAATATATCAATTTATTTATTTAAATACTGCACCAAATCAATTTTTTGAATATTAATACGGATAATAAGTGAACATATTAATCAAACCGCTTTACGAATACCCTTACTAAAATAAAATGAATACACGAAATCTAATAAAAGATACCAATACTCGATTTAAAAAATAAATTTATACATATAAAACTATATAGTTGAAGAAAAATTATGTTAAGAAAACGTAAAAGTTAAATTAATTAGGTTTTAAATAAGGGAAAACTAACTATATAAAAAAAAATATGAAAGTCTAATTTAGTGGATTTCAGCCTAATTTTGTGAGAATATAGGAAAAAGAAAACAAACATAAAATAAGAACAAAATACAAAATCGTGGTAAAAATATATTATCAAGTGAATAGATACTCGAGAAAACAATTATAAAATATTAATACCTATAAATCATTTTGGAAGAATTAATAATATATCAATTTATTTATTTAAATATCGCACAAATCAATATAACTATGTTATCTTTTTTTTAATATTAATACGGATAATAAAAATATTAATCAAACCGCTTCACGAATACCTTTAATAAAATAAAATAAATATACAAAATCTAATAAAAGATAAGAATATTCGATTTAAAAAACAATTTATACATTTAAAACTATATAGTTGAAGAAAAATTAGGTTAAAAAAACGTGAGAAGTTAAATTAATTAGGTTTTAAATAAGGGAAAACTAACTATATAATTTTTTGTATGAAAGTTTAATTTAGTGAATTTCAACCTAATTTTGTGAGAATATAGAAAAAAGAAAACAAAACATGAAAATAAGAACGAAAATACAAAATCGTGGTAAAAATAGATTATCAAGTGAATAGACACTCAATAAGACAATTATAGAATATTAATGCCTATAAATCGTTTTAGAAGAATAAATAATATATCAATTTATTTATTTAAATACCGCACAAAATCAATATAACTGTTTTAAATTATTTTGAATATTAATACGAATAATGAGTGAACATATTAATCAAATCACTTCACGAATACCCTTATTAAAATAAATAAATACACGAAATCTAATAAAAGATAAGAATACTCGATTAAAAAAACAAATTTATACATTTAAAACTATATAGTTGAAAAAAATTAGGTTAAGAAAACATGAGAAATTAAATTAATTAGGTTTTAAATAAGGAAAAACTAACTATATAAATAAAAAATATGAAACTCTAATTTAGTGAATTTCAGCCTAATTTTGTAAGAATATAGGAAAAAGAAAACAAAACATGAAATTAAGAACAAAACTATAAAATCGTGGTAAAAAAAAGATTATCAAGTTAATATACACATGAGAAGACAATTATAGAATATTAATGCCTATAAATCGTTTTGGTAAAAATAAATCATATATCAATTTATTTATTTAAATACTGCACCAAATCAATATCACGAATACCCTTACTAAAATAAAATAAATATACGAAATCTAATAAAAGATAAGAATATTCGATTTTAAAAACAAATTTATACATTAAAACTATAAAGTTGAAGAAAACATAGGTAAAAAAGCATTAAATTAATTAAATTTTAAATAAAGAAAAACTAACTATATAAATATATAAAAATATGAAAGTCTAATATAGTGGATTTCAATCTAATATTTTGAAAATATAGAAAAAAAACATGAAAATAAGAAAAAAAAATATAAAATTGTGGTAAAAATATATTATCAAGTGAATAGACACTCGAGAAGATGATTATAGAATATTAATGCCTATAAATCGTTTTGGAAAATTAAATAATATATCAATTTATTTATTTGAATACCGCACCAAATCAATATAATTGTTTTAACTTGTTGTTTTTGAATATTAGTTTATATTTTTTTATAAAATTTTAAAATAGTTTAAAATTAAGAAATATAAAATACTATTTTATCCTTATATTTATATAAATTATTATTTTTATCTTTTCTTATAAGTAATTTGTATTATTAAGTATATTAATATGAATAAAAAAATATATAATTCTCATATAAATGTAATTTTAAAATAAATAATACTATTATATAATTTAAATTATTTTATATATAAGTTCTTATCCTTTTAACTTATATAAATACGTATTAGATAAAATTTATGCATTATTATAAATATTTGTATATTTTTTTCCCTGACATGGTAAGGAGAAAATGTTCTTTGTATAATATAAAATATTGATAATAACTATTTTAATAAAATCATGAAATTAGAATAATATAATTATGAATTCTATATAAGTTATATTAATTTTAAAATATATTAAAGAAATTAAAATGGCATAAAAGGCTTGACCTCCCTTATTCAATTCAGCTCCAAAGTTAAATATATATATACTATGCAGCTCCTCCCTTGATCACATGGTTAATTTTTGAAGTCATGTATTTAGGTATAAAAAACAACTCCATATTTTGCAATCCTTTGATATTATTTGAATGAGTTATGCATTTGTTAATTCTTCCAAGGAACATTTTCTTGGAAAAGCAACTCAGTCATCTATGCTCTTTTGTTGGCACGATATTTACAATCTATGCAATTCATATTGATATTCTTAAAACAACGTGACTTTGCATACTTACCAATGATCCATAGAAAAAATTTTTCCGAGCCATCCTCATTGCAACAAATAACAATTTTAAGTCTTTCCTTGTCTTGTTTCATACCTTCAAGTTGTTTTGTTGCAAATGAATAATCACATTGTAACGCGTAAAACAAACCAATTTCATCCATAAAACATCTTTCATAGGAAATTGATTAATTTTTTTTCCTTACAGACTCCACTTTATTTTCCATGTCACGTGGGATATCTCTTATACTCGCATAACATTTTTTGATTGGTCATGGTTGATTTTTGAACACCTTTTAGTTTAGGATCCATAGTTGATGTGTTTTTAAAAAAATTCAATAAAAATTTTATAGCGAACATTTCTAACCATATTTAATGTATTACGTTTGTACCATGTACCAACTTTTTGGTATCATAAACAAACTTTTTATTTATTAAAAAATAATGAACTTGACAAATTTAATTAATTTGTGAATGCACATTCATAAAATGTACCTTGTAACTTGTTTTAATAATTTATTTTTCATTTTTAATTAATATACTTAAAAATTTAAAAGTCATACGTAAAACCCTTTTTTATTAATAAATTATTAATTTATCAATATAATAATATCTCGCTAAATTAATTTATAAAGGTTTTGATGTACATAAAATCAATTACAAACCTCATTTATATAACTAAATTGACGACTATACCAAAAATTGTTAAGAGTTATGGTTGGAGATGAAATAGATGAGTTATTCCAATGAAGAAGATGAAATTAGAGAAGATAATTATGGAAAAATTTATGAATAAAACAGGTTAATTAAGGTGTTCTTTGTTTCTTTTTGAGAATTAAAAAATTAAGTAGTGAATTAGATTATAAAAAATTAAAGAATTATGGATCATATTATCTTCCTACATTAATTGTTTTTATAGGATTAAACTCATTTCAGTCCTAAGGTAAATATGCATCCTGGTTTAGATCATCTTAGCTGTATATACTTACTTTTAAACTTTATTATATCTTTTCTTCTTATATCTATATCATTTTTTATGCAAGTGATTTAACTTTTATTTATTTGTAAAAATATGGAGGCAATCATAATTCGCTTTAAGTTGCTAATATTGGTTGATATTCAAGGTTGTAACTTGAAAAGGTCAGGTAAGTTTATGAGAAGATGTGGTTGGTTAGTTAGAAGCGAAAGAAGAAATTTGAAGAGACTTTGTTGACTTCACTCAAGCGATGGTTAAGTTTCCTGAAACAGATGGTTAAGTTTCCTGAAACAGCGAGAGAAGCCGAAAAAACTACACTTAGGGAGACCCCTCAACATCATAAAAAGATAAAGAAAAAGCATTTATCCGAGAGAAAGAGTCCGGCTGAGTTTGTTCACATGTTTTATCAGTTTGTTTATTTGACTCAGAACCCTTGAATATTGAAGTTTGGCTCGGAGAGAAGATGAATAGAGTCACTTCGTTGAAGTGAGATGATCGAAAAGAAGCTCAACTAGAGGGTAAATATAATTGAGTCATTAGTTGAACAAACAAAGATTATAATTCACGATTCGTTCGCTTCTATAACGGGTTTAGAATTCAATATAAATCTGTAAAGTTGTTCAATTGATCCATCAAAGATAGAAGGGAGCGGGGTATAAGTAGGGGCTTCTTGAATGGGATGAAACTTGCCACATAATAATCATTGTCGATGTCTATCAGAGAAAATTTACCTTTGGGCACCCTACTTCAATCTCATAGAGAGATAATTGTAATCAATCGAGCGACCCAACTACTTCCTAATCAAAGTCTACTTCCATGTCTTTCGTAATGACGCATTCTCTTCCCTTAACAGTTTTGGCTCTTATATATTCATAGTTGGGATTTGTCGTTTCTTTGGGATCGTAACAATCAAGTAGTGGAAAGAACAAAATATGTTCCTTAAATCCTTCGACGGTTGAACATAATTCAACCACATCGGAATGGATGGTACAATGTCCTCAAACTTTTCATATTTTTGAAGAACTTCCAACTATCAAAGAGACGAAGGGCTATCCATTTGTGATAATTGTTAGATATTATTAGGAATCTTGTCTCAAAATGACATAAAAGATTTATAATTACGATATTACAAATAAATAAATAAACTTCAACATTAATAAACGAAAATATTAAAGTAAAATGTTGATATAAAGTATGTGGTTAACACATTTATTTAAAAGAGATTTATCGTTTTGTTTTTATGCTAAAATTTATCATCTCCTCTAAATCGTAATACAAATAATTTAATATTTATTAAATATCGTATTGTATTCGCTACCATAAAATTTGCACAAACTTAAATGACTACCACAACAAAGACCAAACATTAATTTAAAGATATTAAAACTCAATAAAAGCGGTTTTAAAACACTAATTAAAATAAAATAAAATTATTCACCAATTATTGACATAGAAGAAATAAAAAAATAAAATAATATATATATATATATAATTAAATTAATTCATGCTTTATTACTTTGTAAAAAACAACCAAAATGTTGTTATCGCGGTGTGAAACTAGTTGGTTTCTAATGTAGAAAGAAGCCTAATGCCCGTCTAAAGATTAATAATCTTATAAATAACGTTAATATAAGTTAAAATTTTATTTAATTTGTCAAAATTGATAGGATCGACTTAATCAATAGAGACGGGGTCTGATGATTGATGAAAGTTTATGAAAAACTGTTTGAAAGAAATCTTGTTAGGTATTTAATTTACTTTCTATTCTACGCAAACCCTTGTAAACACTTGAAACAGAATCAAGTGCGGAAATGTTTACTTAGGTTTGAAGCTTAAGATGAAGATTGAGAGGATGACAGAAATGAAAAAACACAACAGTTTGTTTATGAATGTTCGGAGCAAACTCTTCTACGTCACCCCTTCTTCCAACCACCTGAAAGATTCACTATCACTATGATATGATTTGAATCAAATACAGTTTGCACACACTTAACTCACTATTGAACAGAACACACTCTGTTCAACTTACAAGATAAAGAATATCACTCAGCTAAAAGATGTTTTTGATTCTAACTCTTTCTTGATTAACACACAGTATACTCAGGAAAGCAGCTAACGATTTCAAAGTTCAAAAGATTAATTTCCCTCTCTTGATTCAGGCTTGTTCGCTCTAAGTTCTAGCTGTTCTTCCGTTGTCCTTAAGAATCTTTAAATATGAACAGGTATCAATGGTCGAATCTCCATAATGATACGTGACACTCTTCCATTAGAACGCCTCCATAGTACACAACAGACTCTGAATACAAGGATCGTGGCCGTACACAACAGGTAGTGCGCCGAATATTCTTCTGAGAGTGGGAAGGATATTCGCTTACGTGTCATTAGTTAATTGGTTGCACCTGGATGTCGTACTGATCTTCACTAGAAAGTGGAGCAGGAGTAGCGTACAACTATAGCACGTGGGTAGGCGGGTGCTAGCTTCAAGTAATCTGCTTAAACATGGCATTAGACGTATTTAAATTAGATGACCTCGTCTAATGAAATCAAGCGTCCCCGTCTAATAATAGAATCCATTAGACCACCTGGTCTAATGGGATTAAACTTACGTCTAATTACAATCACTTCAGACTAATCTGAAGGAGTTAGACTGCACGTCTAACTTTCTCTTTCCATTAGACTACACGTCTAATTACGGTTCTACTTCAGGCTAGTCTGAAGGAGTTAGACTACACGTCTAATTTTTACGATTCATTAGACTACACGTTTAACTCCACGAGTTAGACTGCACGTCTAATTACGTATTCATTAGACTGCACGTCTAACTCAACGAGTTAAACTGCACGTCTAACTCCACGAGTTAGACTGCACGTCTAACTCCACGAGTTAGACTGCACGTCTAACTCCACGAGTTAGACTGCACGTCTAATTACGGATCCATTAGACTGAACGTCTAATTACGGATTTATTAGACTGCATGTCTAACTCCACGAGTTAGACTGCACGTCTAATTACTGATCCATTAAACTGCACGTCTAACTCCACGAGTTAGACTGCACGTCTAATTACGAATCCATTAGACTGCACGTCTAACTCCACGAGTTAGATTGCACGTCTAATTACGAATCCATTAGACTGCACGTCTAATTACGGATTCATTAGACTGCACGTCTAACTCCACGAATTAGACTGCACGTCTAATTACTGATCCATTAGACTGCACGTCTAACTCCACGAGTTAGACTGCACGTCTAATTACGAATCTATTAGACTGCACGTCTAACTCCACGAGTTAGACTGCACGTCTAATTATGAATCCATTAGATTGCACGTCTAATTACGAATCCATTACACTGCACGTCTAACTCCACGAGATAGACTGCACGTCTAATACCATGCATTTAATACTAAATCGATCTAATGAGCCTCATTAGAACTAAGTCTTATAAAATCTGATTTCGATACACCTGCATCAAAAACAGTTAGACGCATATATAATCCATTCATCATCAAAATTCCAATAGTCAAACTATTTCAACACTTAGTCAAAATAATTTGACCCAACAAATATTTAATTCAAATTGTTCAATATTAATTGTACATTAAGTTAAAAGTATATTTAAATAAATAAAATATTTAATCAATAAAGTATCTAACAAATTAACTAATATAAGCAATTTTAATAAAAGATGGTTATTACAAGCATCATAATATAAAGTTGAAAATGATATTTGTCGTATACAAGAACAAATGTTGCGTGATCGATTTTCACTAATACATCTTAAAATTATATAAATATTTGTGTTTGTTTTATAATACATATGCTAAACTTTTAAAATTTGTGTTGATTTATCATTATTATTATTTTAATATAGGAAGTTTGCACAATCAATATTTATGATAAATAATTTAAGACATTTCAAATGAAATTGAAACCGAATTTGGACAATTTACTTATCTTAATGAGTTATTTAATTGATTTATGAAAATTAAAATAAATGAGTAATACAGCGAGAGAAATTGTGAGAGAAAATGAGAGAGGCTAAAAAGAAAAAATATATATATATATAAGAAGAGAGTATAAAGAAAATTTTATTATTTTTTTAGCCAATTGATTACGTTATTTCCTCACCAAATCATTTCTTTTAAAAATATATATAAGTTTTAACCTTTGTATTTACTTTTTAGAAAATGTTTTAAAATAAAAATAGTTTAAACGCCATTCAATATTTTGGTTAAACTATCAAATTTATTAAACTTTTTTGAATTAAATTATTATTATAATAAAGTATATAACTATATATACATTTTTACCTTATATACCTAACATTCTGATAGAAAAATTAAGTAAGTTAATTTTTTAAATCGGCCACACACTACAAGTTTTGAATATTTATTCTAAATAATCAAAAAGGGAGAAATTGATAGAAAAATTAAGTAAGTTAATTTTATGGAACCGGCCAGATGAACTAAACAGTTGTTAACTATCATGTGCAGGTACAGACCAAAACCGTATGAACCGGTTGGGGCATCATAAAACCGGTTGCTGCTATACTTCAAAGAAACCAGTTCCAAGTGATCAAGTCAGAGATCAGAGGAACCGATTTTCATCTTCTCAAGCAACCGGTCAGCAAAGACAAAAATTTACACACCAGCCGGATCATACTGCACAAGACACAAAACCAGAAGATTCAAACTTCAAGAGTGACGTACTATGATGAAAGAAACGTGTCTTGAAAGAATAAAAGAAGATCAGATCCGATCGGAAGCATGCGAGGAAAGCAATGATGCTTTATTGATCCGAAGTTGACAACCTGAGGTGAATGTTAAGCACGTGTCCAAATCTGAAAACCGATTATGTCATCTTCTGCTCAGAGCTGCCTGCATGAATGTCAGGTGTTGAGGAAGGTGAAGCGTGCAAGCAACCTCTCTGCACCGGCGTGATAACAATCAACCAATCCAAAGGAGAGAGAAGAAAAGTGACCGTTGGCTCTTCTCAGCTATAAAAGGAAGACGAAACGTCTTCATTAAACACACAAGTTACAAGTTACGAAAGCAGTGGTGAAATTACAGATTACAAATCATAGAAGCATTAAGTTAGAGAGATAAACTGTTACGATCAAAACCGGTGTGTCTAAAACTAGAAGCTTTCCATTGTGTTGTGTTAAGTTATTGTATTACATCAAAGTGTGAGTTGGTGTAACCGGCGAGTAGCGAAGTTGGGCTCGACCGGTAGTGCTGTTGTAACTATAAAAGTTAGTGGAGATCCTTCTCATAACCTGAGAAGAAGGGGTGACGTAGGAGGGTTTGCTCCGAACATCCATAAAAATCCGTGTCTCGTGCTCTTTCTTTTGCTTTCATTACTTACTTACTTAAACTAACCTCAAACCAATCGTACTCCGAAAACCGGTCCACTCATATCCATAAAACCGACTCCTTCTAAAACATCATCTAAAGTCGCATACGTTGCTTCAACCTGAAACAGACATTTCCGCCCTTGAACCCGGTTCAAGAGTCTGTAACAGGTTGTGTGGTGCTGAGAACGGTTATAGTCTCTAACTGGACTATCACCAAAGTGTTGTGTGTGTTGTAAGAGGCCACCCTTCCTAAAACTGGAAACACCCCGGTCCTTCAAGGGCGTCCCCGATCCTAACAAGTGGTATTAGAGTGAGGTTCTTAGCACTCAAGCAACCAAAGAAGATGGGAAGCATGACCCACAGCGACAAACCGCCAATGCTAAACAGCGAAGCGTTTAGCAGTTGGAAGAAACAGATGTATCTACATCTGATCACGTTAGATGATGAGATGAGCCGAGTCCTGAAACAAGGACCGATCAAGATTAACAAGGAGGCAGATCTATGGACTAATGAAGATCGGAGACGAAATAACCTGGACAACCATTGCATGAGGCACATATACAAGGCCATAGACGATAACACTTTGAACAAAATATCAGAATGTGAGAATGCAAAGGAAGCATGGGAAACGATCATTCATATCCATGAGGGAAACGAAAGAACTAAGGAGAACAAAATCTTGATGGCTACACAGAAGTATGAAAACATCAGGATGAAACCGGGGGAAAACATGAAGGAATTCAGCAACCGGTTCACCAATGTAGTCAACGAGCTTCAAACACTCGGAAAGAAGTATGACAACCGAGAAGTAATAATCAAAGCCTTAAGATCTTTGCCAAGCACATGGGATATCAAGACCATGGTGATGAGGGAATCGAGCACCCTTGGGCAGATGAAGTTGCATGATGTGTTCGAGGATCTAAAAGCCTACGAGTTCGAGATCAAGTCTCGGATCGAAGATGAAGCATCCACATCAACCGCAACCAGAGCTTTGGTTACATCGGTGGAACCGGCGGCACAAGTATCAGCCGTTCCGGCTCCAGTCAAAAACACCGATCAAATTACTGAAGATGTGATGGCAATGCTAGCTCAGAAATTCGGGAAATTCATGAAGAAGAGCCAGCCATCATCTAACAATGACTTTAATTATAACTATGTAGATAAATCAAACAAAAGATGCTATAATTATGATGGTTTTGGACATTTCAGGTCAGAGTGTAGAAAACCAAGAAGAGACGATAGAAAACCGGAAGGAAACTATCAGGGGAACAACTATCAAAGCAACCGGTACCAGGGAAACAACTACCAAGGGAACAACTACCGGGGAAATAACAACCAACGAAACGACTACCGGAGAAACAATGATCAACATGCTGACGAAGGAAAAGAGATTCAAAAGGCACTCATTGCATCCGACGGTGGAAGCGAGTGGGCATACTCCGATAATGAAGACGATGAAGAAAAAGTAACCTGCTTCATGGAAAATGACGAAGAGGTATTTGATTTCTCTTCTGACGAGTTTACCAAAGAAGATTTGATTTCTGCACTCAACGAAATGGTTGCTGAGTTCAGAAATATATCTGCGTACATACCGACTCCTGTAGAAACTAAAACCGAACAAATAAATAATGTATATGATAAAACAAGTGAAATCAAAATGTATGAACCGGATGAACTATTCTCCGATAATGAGAAGACAGTTCAACCGGTAACCGAAACCGATGAACGAGCAATGTACGTCACGGCTGCGTGGGAGAGATCACGTCAAGCGGTAAAACAAATGTGTAACTATAAAAGACATCCTAAGTGTAGGTATGGTATCGGTTACGAACCAAATAAACAAAACGAAACAAAACAGCCTAACGGGATAAAGCTCACGAAGAACAATCTTCTGTTTATAAAATTTGTCAAAAGTTCACAAACCGAAAATGACTTAAAACCGGAAGAAACACTTAAGTGTGTACGTCCTAATGAATTAGAAAAATGGCTTCATCCTGAGAGAAGGAAAGTCAACCGGAAACCAAATAAACCGAATAAAACTCGACATCAAAAAGACACATCACAACATAAGGCATTCTTGAGTAACAGCCAAGAAGATAAGCCAAAAACTATAAAAACAGATACCGGGAAAGTGATCCGACTTATTCAAGTCTGGATCCCAAAGGGACTAATCAACCATGGAACCAACTGAATGTGGGTACTAAAAAGGTGTAAATAATTGTTTGTTACAGGTAAGGAGGAGCAACCGGCTGAAAAATTCAGAATGGTACCTGGACAACGGATGCTCAAGGCATATGACCGGAAATAAAGAGCTACTAACCGACATCAAGTACGAAACCGGAGCAATCATCACATTCGGGGATAACTCAAAAGGTAAAACCGTGGGCAAGGGTAAGATTGTCCATGGTAATCTATCTATAAGTAATGTACTCTTAGTAGAAGAATTGCATTTTAACTTGTTAAGCATAAGTCAAATGTGTGATGTGGGTTACAAAGTTGAATTTCATAAAAACTCATGTTTAGTTAAAAACCAAGACAATGACATTTTGTTAACCGGTAACCGGATGGGAAACATTTACAAAGTTAATTGGAAAACTGATTTTGAAAAACCTGTGTGTATGATAGCCGGAAATGATCCAAACTGGCTTTGGCATAAACGGTTAAACCACTTGAACTTCAAAACAATTAACTTCATTTGTTCCAAGGAACTAGTTCACGGTTTTCCAAACGTTAAATTCTCAAAAGATAAAGTATGTGCTGCATGTCAAATGGGCAAACAAGTAAAATCATCTTTCAAGAGTAAAGGAAATTATCAATCTGAACGATGCTTAGAACTCTTGCATATGGATCTGTTTGGTCCGGTCAAAGTAACTAGTTTAGGAGGCATGCATTATACTATGGTGGTTATCGATGATTATTCTAAGTTTACTTGGGTTACATTTTTAGCTTCTAAAAGTAAAGCAACTCCAAACCTGATTAAACTGATTTTGAGAATACAAAATGAAAAATCCATTCGAGTAAACAAAATCAGAAGTGATAGAGGAACTGAGTTTATAAACAGTAATTTAACTACGTTTCTTGATGACTCCGGTATTAGACACGAGTTGTCTAGTGCCAGAACTCCTCAACAAAATGGCCTGGCTGAGAGAAGAAACCGGACTCTCAAGGAAGCCGCAAGGTCAATGATAGCTGATTCGGGTATTGCTCAAAAGTTTTGGGCTGAAGCTATCAACACCGCTTGCTATACACAAAATCGATCGTTAGTAACTAAACGGTTTTCTAAAACTCCTTTTGAAATTTACTTTGATCAAATTCCGAGTGTACGGTATTTTCGAATTTTCGGTAGCAAATGTTTTGTTCACAATAACGGCAAGAATTACTTGACCGCTTTTGATGCTAAATCCGATGAGGGAATAATGTTGGGATATTCAGCTGTGAGTAAAGCCTACAGAATATACAATACTAGGACTTTAACAGTTGAAGAAACCGCACACGTTGTTTTCGATGAATCGTTTGAACGAAACACTACACTACCCTTCGACCTTCACAACAGAATGGAAAATTTTAATATCTATTCTGATGATGAAGACGAGGTTCCGGTTTTTAGACGATTTGTCAAGGACCAAGCGGTTGATGCTGAACCTCAGCCTGATCAAGCTGCTTTACCGCAGAAAGTTGACGCTTCAGTTTCTACTGAAGAAATCGGTCGGTTTGACTCTGTTCAACCTACCGATCAGTCTAACCTTGATCAGCCAACCGAAAGCTTGGTAGACACGTCTCGGATTAACCTCAGAAGGAACAAAAATCATCCTCACCCGTCCGAACTAGGCAACAAAATTTGGATCACTATGAAAACTCTGCTTTCATATCACAAATTGAGCCGAAAAAGGTGGATGAATCATTGTCAGATCCAGATTGGATCTTAGCTATGCAAGAGGAATTAAACGAGTTTGAGAGAAATAAAGTCTGGTACCTAGTTCCCAAACCGAAAAACAAACCGGTTATAGGAACACGATGGGTATTCAGAAATAAACTCAATGAAGACGGTTTAGTTACGAGGAACAAAGCCCGGTTAGTGGCTCAAGGCTATAAACAGGAAGAAGGGGTTGATTTTAAAGAATCATTTGCCCCTGTAGCTAGACTTGAGGCCATTAGAATATTTTTAGCATATGCAGCTTTTAAAAACTTTAAAGTTTTTCAAATGGACGTTAAGAGTGCTTTTCTAAATGGTAAGGTAAATGAAGAGGTATATGTCAATCAACCTCCAGGTTTCAAAAATCCAGAACACGAAAATCATGTTTACCGGCTGAATAAAGCTCTTTACGGTTTGAAACAAGCTCCAAGAGCTTGGTATGATACATTGACACAATTTCTATTTGATCACAAATTTACAATAGGTTCGGTAGACAAAACACTTTTCAAATTTGAAAGGAAGGAACAGATATTACTTGTTCAGATTTACGTTGATGATATCATATTCGGATCAACGGATCCAAAGTTATGTGACAAGTTTTCGAAAATGATGACTGATAGATTTCAAATGAGTATGATGGGAGAATTGAGTTTCTTTCTAGGGCTTCAGGTTAAGCAGATTGAAGCCGGAACCTTCATAAGTCAAACAAAGTACACAGCCGAACTGCTGAAGAAGTTTGGAATGGATACATGCGCCGAAGCGGCTACGCCAATGAGTCCTTCAGTAAAGCTGGACAAAGACGATGATGGTCAAGCCGTTGACATCACAGCCTATCGAGGAATGATCGGGTCACTGTTATATCTAACAGCCAGCCGACCTGACATTCTGTTTGCGGTTGGAGTGTGCGGAAGATTCCAAGCAAATCCAAAGCAATCTCATTATACGGCGGCTAAAAGAATCCTAAAATATCTGAAGGGAACTCAAGAAGTGGGACTTTGGTACCTAAAAGACTCAAGCTTCAACCTCATAAGCTACTCAGATGCCGATTACGCAGGATGCAAAATCGATAGAAAGAGCACAAGTGGAACCTGTCAGTTTCTAGGCGACCGGTTAGTCACTTGGAGCAGCAAGAAACAAACATCTGTTGCAACATCAACCGTAGAGGCAGAGTACATAGCGGCTGGAAGCTGCTGTGCACAACTTCTCTGGATCTAACAGCAACTAAGGGACTTCCGGATAGAGGCCAAGGAATCTCCAATCTTCTGTGACAACACCAGCGCCATAGCGATTACATACAATCCGGTGTTACACTCAAGAACAAAGCATATCGATATCCGACACCATTTCATCCGGGAGCACGTTCAGGAGAAACACATCCGGCTGGAATATGTCTCGACCGAGCAACAAGTAGCGGATATATTTATAAAACCGCTACAGGAAGCTAAGTTCTCTCATTTTCGAAATATTTTGGGACTTACTAATCTTAATCAATTGATATCATGATTATGCACGCGTGAAAGAAACCGGAATATGTGTTCAGGGAGAAGCTCTCGCTTCTCAAACCATATTCAAATAGGCCATTGATAAATCAAAAATGCTAACCGGGAGGAAGTCTCCAGTTATGCCCGATTACTTCATAAATTCAAATCACATGTATACTTACTATACGGTTGAAATAACCAGGTTTAAGTGGATAAGATAAATCCAAAATGAACAAATGTTGACATTAATCAACATTTATTCACAATCGGAGCAAAATATCCTATAAAACCGGTCATGGAAAACCGCTTAGTACAAATGCATTCTGGTTTGATGGAATGAATTTCTCCGGCTAACCTGGGATGACTGACTAAGTTTTCATACATATTTTGAAAAATGAAGCCTGTAATCAATAAAAACAAGTCTACCACAATCGAGATGACGACATGTGTCCATCATCAAGAGAGGAAGACTCACATCTTGTCAATAGATATTTGTCATCATTATTATCCTGGTAATAATTAGATTTTATCTTGGAAATAAACATTAGTTACTTCAACAAGTTAAAGCCTATTAAATAACTGATGACATAATCAAGCATGCTTACAAATCTAGTCGAACCCTTGGCTATATAAACCACCCCTAAACCTTCACAAAACTTCACAAGATTACTATTCACAAGCATCATTCTTGAGATAAATCCTCTCTCTCAAGAACATGAACTCCAACTTCCTAGCAAAGAAGATTCTATTGGAAGATTTCAATTCAATCTACCAATATGAAGATCACGAAGTCAAAGAAATGTTCTTAGCCATAGAAAGAAGCGGGCTAAGAAGCTTCCTAGAAAACAGATTCATTCTTGACTACCTAGTAGTCGAAGAATTCTTCCAGACCGGAAAAGAAGTGCATCGAGATATAATCGTTGCACAAGTCTACGGTCAGAAATTCTTATTCAGCGAGACGGATTTCGCTGTATACTGCAGTTTGCCCAATGAACGGGTAACCGACCTAACATACTCCCCGGTGACCATGGAAGAGATGTGTCGCCGGTTCTCAGGATCTGACATCCCGGTTAAACCCTGGGGTGCTAAGAGCCAACTTTCTCATAAGTACCAGCTTCTCTGTGAGATTCTGGGAAAGTCCGTTTTGGGCAGAGAGAAAAGTTACTACTACACCCAAAGGGTTTTCGAGATGATGATTGCTGTAACGGTTGGGACACCGGTTAACTGGTCCTGGATCATCTTCAGTAACCTGAAGAAGATGCTCCTCTCCAACAAAACCGGCTACGCTCCTCAGCTGAGCGGTTTCTGTGCAAGTCTGGACATCCACTCCGGACCATTCGTAACTCTCCATCCTAGGCATGTGCTCACCAAGGAAAGAGTACAAGAGATGATCGATCGGTGGGAAGCAGTCAAGGCTAGAAGAAATCAAGCGGATGAGTCATCTAACGTCTAGCCTATTCTTTTTCTCTGTCCTATTTTATTTCTTTTCCAAAAACCGGCAATTTTGCTGTACTACCGGTTTTTGCACCCCAATTAATGAAGCATATTTCCTTCCTCTTTTATCCAAAATCTAAAGTCATAAATGATCAAATATTTAATGTGCCGTATTAAAATAAAATCAGATCACTCTTGGAAACACAAATATTCATTCTCAATAAGCATGCTTGACGTGATTCGACAAGACAAGTCTTTATTCCCTTGAAGAAATACAAAGTCATTAATGACTAGACATAAACGGCTAGATTTTTCAAAAATATCCTCATTAAATGCTCTCAACCATTCCAAGCTATAAAAGGAGGCTCATTCCTCCATTTTCAAAACACACTTCCAGCACTCCCTCTTTCTTAAACTTCAGAAAATCCTTCTAAACCTCCATCACTAATCATCATCATGTTTGCCAAACTCAGAAACACTCTTATCATCAACTTTGAAGACATCAAAGACAGTGCATACTATGAATGCATTTTTCAGCATATCATAGATTCAGGGCTTCAAGGCTTTCTTAAAGGTTCAGACACTATCCTCGTGGAGGAGGTGTGTGAATTTTTCAACAACGGTCATATTCTAGATGACGGCAGCATCGGCACCATCGTCGATGGTCAATTCCTTCGGTTTACCGAAGAGGAATTCGCCAACTTTTTTCACCTTCCAACCGAAGGTTTTTCGGACTTCCCAACGCCGTTCCTACTGGCTAAGGAAGACTTCTTCCAGATCTTCTCCTCTTCCAACGTTCCGATAAAGGACTTTGGGAAGAAAGAAACCCTCGCTCCTCACTACCAAATCCTGCATGACTTGGTTCAAAGGTCTATCATGGGTCAAATGCCTAACCAGAACTACAACCGGGAGGTGTTCGACATCATGATAGCCATCATTCGAAACTCGTCGATCAACTGGGCAACCTACCTCTTCAACAAAATGAAGCGGCTCATGACCGCTGCAAGGGGAAGGACCAGTTTCGCTCCTCAAATCACCCGGTTCCTGTTGTCCAAACGCCGCAACCTTGGAACAGGTGTTCCGGTTGGACCGTCCAACACTATCACCATACTCATGATGTATAGGTGGATAACAAGAATTGAGGAACGGTCACCCGAAAACACCATGGAAAAGTGGTACGAAAGGAGGATGGAAGGGGGATGGTTCACAGAAGACTAATTTTATTTGTCTTTTCTTCTTTTTTCTCCGGTTTTTGGTCATTTTGTTGTACGACCAAAACCGCTCAATGTTCACCAATTCCGTTACTTATGAAATATTTAATTCTCAAAGTCTCCGGTTTTCATTTATATCTCTCTTTCCGGTTTCTTAAACTTATGCAAAAAAACTTAAAGTTAACTTAAACAATTCCTGTTAACAAGTCTTCAAGTAAAACCGGAACTTCGAGCAAAAGTGAAATGTTTGAAAAACTTAACCGCCCACGGTTTTACCTCCCAAAATTTACCGCCCATGGGTTTTCCGCATTTACCGCCGAAAGTTACTACAGTAACTTTTGGAGGGAAAGTTGGCGCCAAAAACATCAAACGACGGTTCATCTTCCAACCGTTCCGAACCGTCATCTATATAAAGTCTAAACATCTTATTCGACACTTGTGCTTTCTCTCTCTACAAATCTCCAGATCTTCAAAAGCTTTCGTTTCTAGAATCCTCATCGTTCTTTATCCTTTCTTCTCAAACTATCATGGATCTAAGCAAAGCCCCTTTCCAATGGATGTTGCAAGTTGATTTCGTATACATTGATGAACACGCCGATGACAAAAACAAGGCCGTTCTTCAATCTCTAAGAGACTCTGGGTTAGAAGAATTCCTATATGGTCCGTTCATCATCTATCCGGCGGCGGTGACAGAGTTCTTGGCGACGACGACGCTCACAAAGAGGAAGGTCTCAGCCACAGTCAACGGGAAGGCCATTCTAATCACCGAAGAGTTATTTGCTGAAGCTCTCGGTCTGCCCAACACCGGTCTGGACCTAAAAGTTGATCTAACCGCTGCAGAATCAAACGCTGTCCGGTTGGTGGTCTCTTTTTCAGATCAGGATCTGGTGATCCACTCTAGCCGGAGGAATAAGCTAAAACCGGAATTCAGATGGTTGCTGACTGTCATTGCCCGCTCACTTCAGGGAAGAGGAGGTAACTTCGACAACCTGACAAAACTCAAACTCAAGATGCTGATGGCCAATTTCCGCGGTGACAAGGTGGACTGAGGATACGTTATTTTCGAAGAATTTTGCCAGATGGTGATTAAGAAGGACGGTCGGGTTCAGGCGTTCGCAATGCAGATCGTCAAAATTCTTAAGTTCCTTAATGTGGAACTGGGTGAAGGAAAACCGCTCCCAATCATCAATATTCTTGACTCAGAGTCAATGATTGAGAAACCGGAGAAGGCGATCAAACCCAAGTCATCCAGAACAAAGTCGTCCAAAGGGACCAGCTCTTCCGCTCCGGCTGAAGAAGTAACCAAGCAAGAAAAACCGAAAAGAAAAGCAGTTGAAACCGAAGCTCCACGAGAACCAAAGGGGAGGAAGAAGGCGGCTGCAAGGAAGAGTTCCAACAAACCGGCGGACTCCGAGAAAACCCTTTCCTCGGACAATCCACCAGAAAGAACCGGAGACATCTTCCAACCCATCCCCATTAATACCGTTCACCCCACTCCCGTTCCATCTAACTCACCAAGGCAAACCGAATCCTCGGGGAGCTAGAAAACCGGATCAGTGTCCAAGGAGGAAGCAGAGATTAGTATTCACTCTGAAACCTCCAAGTCCCCAAGCAAACGAATTGAAGAGATACTAGTCGACGTGGGCTTGAACACCTCTAAAGCAACTGAGGATGTTATCCAAGACATTGCAAAGGAAACCGAGGACGATGTGTCAAGTCGTCGCAAATCAAGTGATCAGGTTGTAATACCTGATCAGAGTGAAGTACAACCGGTCGAAGAAACGGCCAAAACAGTAGACATTACACCTCCGGCTCAGGAGGGTAATCTTGAAGAAAAGGAACCATCCGGTTCCGCAGGAGGCAAGACAGCTCCAGAAAATCAATCGGCTCAAGATGGGCCATCTGACTCAGCACCAATACCTGAAAGTTCTGTTCAGGTTAACAAAGGCAAAGGGGTTCTCATCGAAGATTCAACGGTAATAGGAAAGGGTACGCTGCAAACCGGTCCTCAACTAGAAGTCATAACCGGGGACGAGGTTCCCTTTACCGCAGAATATGAAGATGAAGTTTTGAGGAACTTCTCAAGGACATGAACAACGGTGCAAATGATGCGATAACTCCATATCTCATGTGGGTGAAGCTCCGGTGTGAAACAAAGCTATCCGACATGGCTCCAGGTTTGAGCGACAACAAGTATTGGGACAGGCTAATCAGGCTGGAAGAAAGGGCTCTTCAGTTAGCCCACACCAACCTTATCTAACCTGCCTTTAGCAAAACCGCAGTAATTCTTGAAAACGCTCGGTTACAAGCAGTGGAGAATTCTTTTCAAGAAACTGAAGGAGCGACGCTAAGTCCAATTGAAATGAGAATGGCTGAACGGTTCATTGCGGTGCGAGAAAAACTCGTACAAAATCTCGATCATTTTGATATGCAGTGGAGGAAAGGTTGTCAAAGCCAACTCAATAATGCTGATCTTCATCAAAGTAAGCCATTCTATGTGGTCGGTGAGACATCCAGAACGACGGAAAACCTGGAACAAGACTCTTCTCAAACTGCTAAAGCCCCGGAAATCGATCAAATAAAGCAAGCGGTGGTCGATACAATTGATTCATGCCTTGGAAATTATAAAACCGCAACCGATGAGAGGATTGCAACGGCTGAAGCTAATCTGACCAACTCTATAAGGTCCATGATAGATACAGCCATGCAGACTTCAGTCAAAAACTTGATCGCCGAGTCCATCAAAACCGCAACCGCTCCATTATTAGACATGCTGCAGGCAATGGCCATTCAAATTGGGGAGATGTCCAAAATCCAAGTCAGCAAAACTCAAGAGTAAATAGAGTCTGATGCTGAAACCGCTAAGAGGCTGCAAGATGAAGAAAGAGAAAGGGAATGGTTGGAGAAGGAAATTGAGAACAAAGACTATGAGTTTACCCAGAAGTGCAACGAGGAGGAACAGGCCAGTATCCAGGAACCTCCACCGGCTCAACCGTCCCATTCAATGAACACAAAGAATAAGAAGAAGCGGAGCGCAGTTGTGAAGGTAATCAAACGGGCAGAACAAAGAGCAGTTGTACCAGCTGCGCTAAATGTGCAACCGATTGATGAAGAAGAAGAAGAAACTGATGAACTTAACCAGCGGAAGAGAAGGGCAGTTGAAGGCTCAACCGCAACTCCAAGCTTCAGACCAATTATTGCTCCACCGCCTCCTCCACCAAAACCAGTCTGTGCTAGTTTTGGGTTCAAGAAAAAGACTCCCGGTCACTCAAGTGTATGGGCCGGAATGCTGATTGACGCTGCAAGACGCGAAAGGGAGTGGAAGGCAAGAGAAGAGGAAGAAAGAAGACGGTTTGAGAAAGAACTGGAAAAAGAGTTTCACAAGGGGGGACCATCCAAGCCTTAAATCTTTCCATTTTTTAAAAAACAGTCTTTGTTTAACTATATTTATGAACTCGGATATTTTACCATATTTCTCTTCGCTAGTTTTCACAAATCAAACACATGTCTTTGAAACATTTTCTTCAAACTCGAAAATAATCAATACTCAAGTCTATAAATAAAGTTTTTCAAACCGGCCACACACTACAAGTTTTGAATATTTATTCTAAATAATCAAAAAGGGAGAAATTGATAGAAAAATTAAGTAAGTTAATTTTCAAACCGGCCACACACTACAAATTTTGAATATTTATTCTAAATAATCAAAAAGGGAGAAATTGATAGAAAAATTAAGTAAGTTAATTTTCAAACCGGCCACACACTACAAGTTTTGAATATTTATTCTAAATAATCAAAAAGGGAGAAATTGATAGAAAAATTAAGTAAGTTAATTTTATGGAACCGGCCAGATGAACTAAACAGTTGTTAACTATCATGTGCAGGTACAGACCAAAACCGTATGAACCGGTTGGGGCATCATAAAACCGGTTGCTGCTATACTTCAAAGAAACCAGCTCCAAGTGATCAAGTCAGAGATTAGAGGAACCGGTTTTCATCTTCTCAAGCAACCGGTCAGCAAAGACAAAAATTTACACACCAGCCGGATCATACTGCACAAGACACAAAACCGGAAGATTCAAACTTTAAGAGTGACGTACTATGATGAAAGAAACGTGTCTTGAAAGAATAAAAGAAGATCAGATCCGATCGGAAGCATGCGAGGAAAGCAATGATGCTTTATTGATCCGAAGTTGACAACCTGAGGTGGATGTTAAGCACGTGTCCAAATCTGAAAACCTATTATGTCATCTTCTGCTCAGAGCTGCCTACATGAATGCCAGGTGTTGAGGAAGGTGAAGCGTGCAAGCAACCTCTCTGCACCGGCGTGATAACAATCAACCAATCTAAAGGAAAGAGAAGAAAAGTGACCGTTGGCTCTTCTCAGCTATAAAAGGAAGACTAAACGTCTTCATTAAACACACAAGTTACAAGTTACGAAAGCAGTGGTGAAATTACAGATTACAAATCATAGAAGCATTAAGTTAGAGAGATAAACTGTTACGATCAAAACCGGTGTGTCTAAAACCGGAAGCTTTCCATTGTGTTGTGTTAAGTTATTGTATTACATCAAAGTATGAGTTGGTGTAACCGGCGAGTAGCGAAGTTGGGCTCGACCGGCAGTGCTGTTGTAACTATAAAAGTTAGTGGAGATCCTTCTCATAACCTGAGAAGAAGGGGTGACGTAGGAGGGTTTGCTCCGAACATCCATAAAAATCCGTGTCTCGTGCTCTTTCTTTTGCTTTCATTACTTACTTACTTAAACTAACCTCAAACCAATCGTACTCCGAAAACCGTCCACTCATATCCATAAAACCGACTCCTTCTAAAATATCATCTAAAGTCGCATACGTTGCTTCAACCTGAAACAGACATTTCCGCCATTGAACCCGGTTAAAGAGTCTGTAACAGGTTGTGTGGTGCTGAGAACGGTTATAGTCTCTAACTGGACTATCACCAAAGTGTTGTGTGTGTTGTAAGAGGCCACCCTTCCTAAAACCGGAAACACCCCGGTCCTCCAAAGGCGTCCCCGATCCTAACACATTCTTTTAACAAACCTAAAAAGAGGTATACATATCCAACTTTCTTGTGATAGCTCATTCTTGCTCAAAAATAATTTTATATTTAATATCTATCTACTTTATATTTTATATAATTACTCAAAAAACAACAAATATATATATATATATATTTAATATCTATCTACTTTATATTTTATATAATTACACAAAAAACAAAAATATATATATATATATATATATATAATTCACTTTCATAATTCTAAATTGTGAAATGCCTTAAATGAAAAGAAATTATAAGTTTATTCCACACCATTATAATTTTCTTTTTCTTAAAAAACTCTAAAATGTGAAATGCCTTAAATTAAAAGAAATTATAAGTTTATTCCCCACCATTATAATTTTATCTTTCTTAAAAAATTGAAAATTTATTTTTTCTTACATGACTTCCTTCCTTAACATTGGAGTTTTCATCATTTTTTCTTTTATCACTTAAAACTTAAATTCTAGTTGCTATTTTATTTTGTTCGATGCGATATCTTATTAGTTAAATTGAACTTTTTATCTTCATTTTTTATAATTCGAATAATAGTTATTTACTGGTGGGTCGTTTATTGCTTATACCCTTCAATTGTCTTATTGGTTATTTATCGAATGTGTCCCCTACTTAATAACAAATGAAATAAAATTATCAATTTTTAATTTTTTTTCCAATAAAGAGTCACTAAAACAAAATCTCAGTTTGAGGTCCTCTTACTTGTATACTCATATTATTTTTATGAAATTTTCATTTTTTTATCATATATGTAGACGGTGAATTATGCATTCTCCTTTTCCGACGTTATTTACCAATACAAGGTCAATATAATTTTTACTATCGCTCAAAATATTTTGTAAATTTTGTTCCAATATCGTTGATTGATTTGTTCATAATGCTATATTTCATTATTTATTATTACGAATATTTGAAGACACCCTAAATAAATTATAAAATTATTAGATTTATTTTATTAGAATTTTAATTAATGTATATTTATCATGTAAATTTTTTTAATTATTTTTTTTGTTAACGTTTTTATGCAAATATATATATATATATATATATATATATATATATTATTTTATTTTATGTAACTCTTTATTTGAATTAATGATAATTAATTAAACTAGAAAAATTCATGTGCAAGGATAAAAATATAGACAATTTGAATTTAATAAAAAATTATAATAATATGTATTTCGATGTATAAAATTCTTAATAAATCACGAATAATATATTAAAATAAAAAATAAAATACTCTCATTTCACATTTTATTCACTTCAGTAAAACAACTCATCTTCTCACATATCTCATCACTTATTTTTTCTCAATGAGCCTCTCATTTCGTGCCTTTTACACTTTCACTTTGGTCAAATAAAAAATCTCAAACATTACCAATCTCTTTTTTACCCTCACTTTAGCTAATCAATGCTCAATCGACCTCTTATCTCGTGACCTTAAAACATCCAAACTAACCAACCATCTCATTCCACATTTATCTATCAATTAAAATCGAACTTCTCATCTCGTGACCTTAACTTTCACTTCGGTCAAATAACTAATCCTCTTACATATTTTAACCACCAATATAAATTTCATTCCCAATCGACCTCTATCTATTTACCTTAATTTCACTTCGACTAATTAAAAATAATCTCATTCCATATTTATCCACCAATCATATAATCGACCTTTATTCTCTCGAAGACCTTACTTCCACTTCATCAGACAACTCATCTTCTCATATACTTTATAATATACAAGCCGCCATTCTCATCCTCACTTCGGTTAACCAAACATCTCATTCCATATTTATACACCTCAATTGACCTCTCATCTCGTTACCTTACTTTTACTTTGACTAATTAATCATCTTATTCCACATTTATCCACCAATTCACAATCTACCTCTCATCTCGAGACCTTGTTTTCACTTCGTCAAACAATTCATCTCCTAATATATATTACAATATACAACCCAACCTTTAACCGTTTCCCCAAAAATATACAACCAACCTTCTTTAGCCTCAATTCGACTAACCATCCATCTCATTTCACATTTATCCATCCCAATAATCGACCTCTTATATGTGACCTTACACTTTTACTTCGGTCAAATCAACTATCTCCAACATCACCAATCTCTTTTACTCTTCACTTTGGTCACCAATCCCCAACTGACCTCTTATCTCGCGACCTATCTCCTCACATTTTTTTATAATATACAACCTAACTTTTTTATTCTCACTTCGGATAACTAATAATATCATTACATATTTATCCACACCCTAATCAACCTCTCATAATGTGTGACCTTACACAATTTCATTTCGGTCAAATTAACCATCTCCAACGTTACCAATCTCTTTTACCCTCACTTTGACCCATCAATCCCATAATCGACCTCTCATATCGTGACCTTACTTACTTCGATTAACCAAAACCATCTCCTTCCACATTTTTATCCCACTATTCTCAATCAACCTCTCATCTCAAGACTTTACTTTCATTTTGGCCAAATAATCAATCTCCTCACATATTTTACAATAAACAACATAACTTACTTATCCTCACTTCGACTAACCAGCCCATCTTATTTCACATTTATCCACCCTAATTGGACATCTCATACCGTGACCTTAAATTTTCACTTTTGTAAATTATCAATCTCTTTTATCCTCACTTTGACACATCAATTCCCAATCGACCTCTCATCGTGTGTCGTGTGACATTCTACTTCAACTAACTAACCATCTCATTCTATATTTTTTTGGAAAACGGTTAAAATTATTTCATTAAAATACCAAAAGTGAGAGGGTCAAGAATCAAAACTAGATAAACCTTATCTATGATTAAAGAATTGAAATCAAACAACCCTAAAGAACCTAATTTGTAGCAATCAAACATACACGAAATAGAGATTACCAACAAAGATTAAAAGTTGTATTAAATCCTAATTATCCCAATCAATATTTTTATTTCTATACCAACATGATGTTTCAGAAGGTTATCTTCCTCTTCCCCTTGTCATTCCTCTTTCTCTTCCACTCCTCTTTCTTCTTGCAACGAAAGGGGGATGAGCTGAAGAGGTTGATGAATAATACCTATTCTCCTTTTGATTTCTTTCTTTATATGAACTTATTCGGATTTGATAGAAATAATTATTCTTCAAGATTTTCAAGCTCTTCACCTTGTTTTTCTCAACTTGAATTTCGAGATCATTGTCTTTAATTCATTCAACTTTAGCTTTGGAATTCTTAGCAACTTTAGATTCCTCTATATCAACCTTGGAACTCTCTTCTTCATCTTGATTAACTTGAGTATATTCCTCTCCGTTTTCATCGATAACCACTTCAACTTGATTTGATTGTGATTCCTCAACTATCTCTTCAACATTATTAGAGTGAGGTTTCACCTCCCTCTTCGTACTGTTTTATTCTTGTAAGAAATTTTCTTTATCTTTTATTTCCTTTTCTTTAACCATATTTTTCTGTTTGATAATAGGCACCTCTGTTTCATTTTCCTGCATCTTTATTTTCTAGCCTTTATGAATTTTCTGATCTTCTTTCTTAGCCAAATCACAATTTGGGCTTGCATGTTGGAAGGTATTACAGAAAGAGCATCTATATGGTCTCCACTCATAAGTGATTTTCATGACAATATGTTTTTCTTTTCTGTCTACTACTATTATACTATTCGGCAATGTACTTCTATGATGCACCTCAATGCTAATTATAGTAAATAATATGTGTTCTCCTCCTTCAGTAATTGGGTCCATCTATACCTAATAAACCTGCAAAATGACTAAGGACTTCAGAATTGTACATATGTGCACGTATATTTCAGAGCTTGAACCATAACTATGCAGTTTCATTTGTCTTACTTAATAGGTTCAAGTCTTGAAATCATTTTTCCAAATTAATACAGTTGGATCCTATATATGTATGCCCATTTTCAAAAAATTTCTCCAAATTAGATCCCTTCTTGAATTTAAGAAAATATAGATCATGGACATTTGTTGAAATCTTCTCTAGCCTCTTTCCTTCCCATTACTTCAACAATGTATTTTTAGTAATTGAGAAGAATACTTTATTTTTTCCTATGTAGTTTCCCACAACTATATTTTCCCAAACCTTTATATAGTTTTCTTGTACTTCAGAAGGAAATTTAAATTTAAATAGAGAATTCAGTATCTCTACATTTTTCTGTGTATTGCCCAAGTAGATTTTCCCTTTATAGACATGATATTTTTCCTTTTTTGCATTATTGTTCTTTCAGACTTTATTAGTTTTCCATGTCGAGTTGCTCATGATAGTACATGACTTAGATTTTGGAGTCTTCATCAGCTCCTTCATTGTAGCAACTGGCCATTGAACATTTTTTTTTCTATTATTCTCTTTTTTAGAATATTCTAATCTAGAAGATAGTGAATGTTGAGTTGAATTGTAATCTGATGTACTTTCTCCTTATTCATGACAATTTCTCCCCTTTTGGAACGCATAAGGAGTTTTGTAATCTGATTCTTGAGCCAAAATAGATTAGTTCTTTTTATTATAGAGTATCTTCCAAACTCCTTCATTATCCCTTGTTTTCCTGCATTATTTTCTACAAAAAAATTTCCCAGCAATAGTTGAAGTAGATTGTTTACTTGTGTTGTTATCCTGTTATTTTTTGCTGACTTCTTCAACAATTCTTTCAATTTCTTTGACTGTTGCTTCATTAATTCCTTCTAACACAAACTCTCTAACTTCTTTAGATTTAATACTTTTGTTCTTCCCCTTCCCCGTGATGGCAAAAATAGAGTAATAGAACAAATTAATTGCAGAAAACGGCGCAAGACAATCATGCCACCTGTGTAGATTGGGCTGTGCCGCCCGTGCCTATTGTGTCATGTCGCTTGTATTGATCATGTTTGCTTTGATTAATGATGATTTCGGCGCCGATTTGATGACTTCTAGAGAAAACAATATCGTGTCACCCGTGCTGATCGTGTCGCGTCGTATGTGCCTATCGTACCACCGTGCTGATTGTGTTGTACCGCTTCTGTCGATTGCACTTCCTTAAAAATCTCTAAAGCTTTTCTCTCTCTTTCTAGGGTTTTTCTGAACTGTCCGTTTCTCCGTCCTTGGTAGGATCAATGCCGGCCCTGAGATTTGAGCTGCCCCAGCCTCGGGTAAAAATTATTTTTTTTGATATTTTTGTTGTTGCCCTAAGTCTAATTTAAAAAATGGATTAAAAAATAGCTTTGGATGAGATTTGAATCTATGATCAAATAAAATTTTTACATACATATATTCAACCAAAAAACTAAAACACTTTTTGTTTAAGATTATAACAAATTTAACAAAATATCTTACTAATTTTAATAATTGGGATGCACTAGCCCAAGGGCTTGCCGGGCTTACCCCAGGGCCGACCCTGGGTAGGATCATTCCATATTTGTATCCATCTTAATTGACCTAATCGACCTCTCATCGTGTGGAATACTCACTTCGTATAACCAATCATCTCATTCCATATTTTTATTCACCTCAATTGACCTCTAATCTTGTGACCTTACACTTTTACTTCGGTCAAATTAACAAACAACAAACAACAAACCTTCTCCTTCCATATCGTGAATGTCATTACTCAACCATCTTGAATGTCATTTACCAACCACCAATATCATCGTATATTTTAACCATTAATCCAATCGACTTCTGATTTTGTGAATGTCATTTACCCCAATCCGGATCTTCTGCTACCGATTCCCGTGTTCCCCTATTGCGGACCAATCAAATTGCAGCATTATTATTATATTAATAAATCAATATGGGTAAGAGATGGAGAGAGGGAGAATCCGGAATCCGGCTTCACCCCAGACGCCGTTAACGGAATGACCAGTTAACGTACATAATTAATATATTATTCATATGCTCCAGCAAAGATCACTTCTCTCCGGGCCCCATGTGAGAAGGAATGGTGAGAAGCGAAGGGAGCGAAGATTTCCTCGCCCAGGATCCCTGTCCTTCATGTAAACCCCCAAACCCACTCATGAGAAGACCGTTTGCCTGTCATGGAAATACACTTACCCTTGTATGTAAAGACCAAAATTATCATGAATTTAATATTTCCATTTATTAAATATTAATTAAATTTATTAAAAATGACATGCAGCGAAGAAATCTTCGCTCAAATTACTTCATTCCTATTTATAATTTTTTTATTAAATTTTTATTTACGGGGAGACGATTTAAAGCGAAGAAATATTCGCTTAAATTATTTTTAACCTGACCTTCATGTAAACCCCCCAACTCACCCATGAGAAGACCGTTTGCCTATCATGGAAAGACACTTACTCATGTATGTGAATAACAAGAACTTAATACTTCTATTTATTAAATATTAAATAAATTTATTAAAAATGACATTCAGCGAAGAAATCTTCGCATCAATTACTTCATTCCTATTTTTATTAAATTTTTATTTACGGGGAGACGCTCAAGAGCGAAGAAATCTTCGCTTCAATTATTTTTAACCTAACGTTCATGTAAAACCTCCTACCCTCCAATGAGAAGATCGTTTGCCTGTCATGCAAATACACTTACCCTTGTATGTAAAGACCGAAATTAACATGAATTATATATTTCCATTTATTAAATATTAATTCAATTTATTTAATAATGACATACATCGAAGAAATCTTCGCTCAAATTACTTCATTCTTATTTTTCATTTTTTTATTAAATTTTTATTTACGGGGAGACGATTTAAAGCGAAGAAATCTTCGCTTCAATTAATTCATTTTTATATCGAATACCCCTTCGCCCAGGTTCAATGGAATGAATAGACGCTTTGTGAGAGAAGATTTGTTCGCCTAGACCAGGTGCCATGTAAAATGTATTGATTAGATGCTTTTCGAGAGAATACTTATTCGCCCCTGGTCCAGGTGTCATGTGAAATAGAATGAATAGTCGCTTTTCGAGAGAAGACTTGGTCGCCCAGGTTCCATGAATATATATACACCATAATATTATTATTTTATAATCATTTCCGCCTGATTCATCTCTCTCTCTTCAAGCCTGCCTCCTTTCACGACGATTCGCATCCGGCTCCCCGTCGACCAGACCAGAAGCAAAATCTTCACGTCTCCACAATGGTACGTACACCTAAATAGTAAACTTTTCATATTTAGGATTATGAAACAACTAAACCCTAGATTATGTTATGGGATGTCGTTGTCTCGTTAATCTTTAGGAAACACTACTCTCAAAATGTCACGTTCAATGAAAATCCATCGTATTTAGGAAAACGTACATAGTGTTAGGATTTTGTATATTATTTCCACGAAACCCTAGTAAATACTAACAAAGACTGTTTTTTTCATGCATGTGTAGGAAACCGACAATGTATCCGTCCAAAACTTTGGCAAAGACTGGATTTTATGCCCAAATCAATTAACAAGTGAAGATATAGTACTATTCTTGACATATATCCCTTTTTTCATATTGTGTAAGTTTTCATCATGTTTATCTGAAATATTTATTATTGTTCTTACACAACACTTGATGCAACAATATGCTAACACATGTGGTGTCACAGTGACAATGAGGTGGCGAGACGATGTAACCCACGTCATAGCATCCACCGATGTTAATGGTGGATGTGGTCAAACTATCAAAGTATTGAAGGCAATATTGAACGGGAGTTGGGTCCTTACCATTGATTGTGAGATTCTGTTATTCTTAACTCTTAACTGTTAACGCAATATTGATTTTCACATATATGAAACTAAAAATACCAATTGCTTTTATACAGGGATAAAATCATCAATGAGATCAAAATGTTATGTTGACGAGGAACCGTACGAGGTGCATCGAGATAATCATGGGACTGTGGGTGGTCCAAGAGCTGGCAGAATGCGGTATTTAAACAATGTAAGTTTTGTCTAATTCCTTCTCCTCCATATCTTCAATTCTCCATGATAACTGAAAATGTTTTGTATTTTATTTCAGCTGCCGAAACTGTTCGACAGTTACACCTTTATGTTTGTAGGGGAATTCATCCCGGCTTACAAACAGGATCATCTATAAGTTTTGTTATGAACGAGAATGATATGAACGAGAATGATATTAATGATTTAAGGTATATTTTTTTGTTTAACTTCTCTAATAATATAAGATGTTTTCGTTGATATTTAAGCGAAGAGCTCTTCACTTATAGGATTGTTGATAATATCTTGTGAAGCGAAGCTCTCTTCGCTTATTGGATTACTGTGAATAATAGTGAAGTGAAACGCTCTTCTCTTATATTTCATTAATTTTACAACCATCTATAAGTTTTGGTGAGATGAAGATTTATTTTCTACGTGTTCTAAAATTTAACAGCGAATGTGCTAGTTGTCGTCGTCAATTGAATTTCGATGAAAATGGCCAACCTTTGGAAGACATCGAAGCCAACTTAATTCCACATTTAGGTCGGGAATTTGAGAGTGAAGAAGAAGGCTACGAATTCTATTTAGCATACGCTAAACTAATAGGATTTGGTATAAGGCGCAGTTCAAAACATGTTGACAACGGTGGTAAAATATTAGATAGAGTTTTTTGTTGTAGTGCACAGGGTGAACGGGTAAAAGACAAACGGGATGTCTATGTGAGACGTAGCCGTTCTTTGACGAGGTTCGGTTGTGAAGCGAAATTGAGGATAAAGAGGGCAGAGAATGGAAAGTTCCAAGTGGTAAATTTTATTAGTGAGCACTGTCATCCTCTTGCAAGTCCAAAAAAAACTCACTTGTATAGATGTCATAGGAATATTTCTGCAGTTGCAGGCTTACATATCGAGATTGCCACTCACGTGGGAATTCCTCCTAAGGCATCCCATGCTCTAATGTCTAAACAAATCGGTGGAAGGGAGAATCTTGGTTTTCTTCCTGAGGATTACAAAAATTACTTGCGAACAAAAAGAACCAGAGACTGTAATTTTGGGGATACAGGGGGTGTATTAAAGTATTTGCAGAAAAAACAATCAAATGATCCAAGTTTTTATAATGCTTTTCAACTTGATGCAGACGATTTGATAACGAATATTTTTTGGTGTGATTCCAACATGCAGTCTGATTATTCATACTTCGGAGACGTTGTCAGTTTTGACACGACCTACAAGAAGAATAAGGAAGGTCGTCCAGTTGCGCTTTTTGTAGGTGTGAATCATCACAAACAATCTATTATTTTTGGTGCAGCTCTATTATACGATGAAACTGCAATGACTTTTGAATGGTTGTTTGATACTTTCACCAAAGCTATGCGTGGGAAAAAACATAAAACTATTCTTACAGATCAAGACGCGGCCATGGCTAAGGCCTTGGCGTCTACATGGCCCAAAACAAATCATCGTCTATGTATTTGGCACATATTTCAAAATGCAGCCATACATCTAAGCTCCGTGTTCCATAATTTCAGAGAATTTTCGAAGGATTTTTCTTCATGTATATATGATTTTGAAGAAGAGATAGTGTTTGTTGAAGCTTGGAATCAAATGTTGACAAACTACGGGCTTGAAAACAACGACTGGTTGAAACGTATGTTTTGCATTAGGCGAAAGTGGGCATTAGTGTATGGACGACATATGTTTTGTGCTGCTATGACGACAACACAGAGAAGTGAGAGTATGGATAGTGTGTTGAAAAGGTATTGCTCCTACAAACACAAGTTTTTAGAATTTATCAAACACTTTGAAAGACTAATCGATGAAAGAAGATATGATGTGTTGAATGCTGATTTTAAATCAATTACCAGCCAACCAAGTCTGAACTATCCAGTTTTGATCTTAAAGGATGCCTGCAAAGTTTACACTCCAAAGGTATTTAAGTGCTTTGAACAACAATGGTTTATGTCGCATGATTGTGGTGTAAAAATGTTAGAGGATGTCGACACATACAGAAAATATAAGGTAACCTCCCACACTAGGAGATGCTCTCATACAGTTACAGTTTATAAGAATGATGATAAGAATATCGAGTGTAGCTGCTGTAAATTTGAATTTGGCGGGATTTTGTGTGCTCACATCCTAAAGATTTTCACTACGATTGACGTGTTGAAGATTCCTCCTGCGTTGATATTGAAGAGGTGGACAAGAACAACAAAAGATGAATTATTTGGAACTGATCCAATCATGGACAATAGTAATGTTGATCCGAGTGAGCTTCATAACATAAGATACAGAGATTTGTGTGGATTGTCCATGCATTTATTTACAAAGGCAGCTGAAAGAGATGACACGTATAGGCATGTCAAAGAAATTATGTTTAGCCAGTGTAAGTTTGTGGATAAAAAATTACAAGAGAGTATAAATATGCAAACTCCACCAACTGGTGTATCATGTTCTGCCGAGTGTGCCCATGTCCAAGCGAAAGGAATCAAAACTAAGAAGCCAACAAAGTCTGGTAAGAGAAGGAAAGGTGGACTAGAGAAGAACTCAAGAAAAAAAAATCAACAAGAATAACAAGCGAATCACAGAATTCGGTATGAATTTGCTGACTTAACTTCTTTACTAATAATTGAGTTATTACTCTTCATTTATTAACATACTTTTAAATTGATATACCGTTCCAGCCATCAAATGCAATGCCAACGACAACTCCTCATTTCTCAACTCCTCAACAATGAGACGAAAGTTTCAACATGGACGCCAATACTCCGTTCACTGTTCTTTTGTCATCTCAACTATCGAATTCCAGTTTAATGTGAAAGCTGATATGTATTTGTATGTATATTTGATTTGAAACCATGAACAAGGTAGAATGTATGCATGCGATGTTTTATGTAATACCAAATGAATGACAACATTAATTTCCTCCTAAAAATAAAAACATGTAAATGAAGCGAATAATTATTCGCTCCCAGTCGACTCCTCTTAATTATAATTTTCATTAAAAATTTAAAAATAAAAACCTAAAATTTAAGCGAATAATTATTCGCTACAATAAAAACAAGTATTTGAAGCGAATATTTATTCGTTTCATGTTTATTTCAATAAATTAATATTTTTGTAAATTTTGGTTTTTACATGTTAGAGTAAGTGTAATTACATGTCAAGTAACCCGGCTTCTCATGGGTGGGTGGGGGTTTTACATTAACGCCAGGTTTAAAATAACACGAAGCGAAGAATTCTTCGCTCCAATTCGATTATTCTAAATTAAAAGTTTTCATATAAAATTGTAATAATAAAAACAAGTAATTGAAGCGAAGAATTATTCGCTCCAATTCGACTCCTTACATTAAAATTTCATCAAAATTTATAAAATAAAAAAAGTATTTGAAGCGAATATTTATGCGCTTCATGTTTCTTTCAATTAATTTATTTATTTAATACATAAATAAACAAGTATTATATTTTTGTAACATTTGGTATTTACATGTTAGAGTAAGTGTAATTTCCTGTCAGGTAACCCGACTTCTTATGGGTGGGGTGAGGGTTTTACATGAACGCCAGGTTTAAAATAACATGAAGCGAAGAATTATTCGCTCCAATTCGACTCCTTATATTAAAATTTCATCAAAATTTATAAAATAAAAAAAGTATTTGAAGCGAATATTTATGCGCTTCATGTTTCTTTCAATTAATTTATTTATTTAATACATAAATAAACAAGTATTATATTTTTGTAATATTTGGTATTTACATGTTAGAGTAAGTGTAATTACATGTCAGGTAACCCGATTTCTCATGGGTGGGTTGAGGGTTTTACATGAACGCCAGGTTTAAAATAACATGAAGCGAAGAATTATTCGCTCCAATTCGACTCCTTCCATTAAAATTTCATCAAAATTTATAAAATAAAAAAAGTATTTGAAGCGAATATTTATGCGCTTCATGTTTTTTCAATTAATTTATTTATTTAATACATAAATAAACAAGTATTATATTTTTGTAACATTTGGTATTTACATGTTAGAGTAAGTGTAATTACATGTCAGGTAACCCGACTTCTCATGGGTGGGGTGAGAGTTTTACATGAACGCCAGGTTTAAAATAATATGAAGCGAAGAATTCTTCGCTTTAATTCCACTCCTTATATAAAAATTACCTGAAAACATTTTAACATGAATGTCACAGTATTGATAACAAATTAATTTAAAAAAAACAAATTTCATTAAAAACAATCTGTATATACATCTTCATTATTGTAAAAATGTCAAGTAAAATTATTTGAAAATTTTAATTACACAACATCTTCATTATTGTACAAATGTCAATTAAAATTATATGAAACGTTTAATTACACAATATGTATGCATCTTCATTATTGTACAAATGTCAACTAAAATTATTTGAAAACTTTAATTACACAATTTGTATACATTTCCAAATTCATTGACTAATCCATTTACTGCAGGAATCGTAGACCTTGTTCCTTACTCTGTTGAGCTCCGAGCCAATGACACGCCAACAATATATCATCCTCAAGGTCTTTATTTGTGCACGCACATTTCTTTTAACGGCGAAGCCACTTTTCCAACCCTTCATCTAACCTTCATACGTCTCCATGTGTCTCATGCAAAAAATTCCGCAGTCAGTGTAATTCTTGGAATCCTGCCATGACAATTTCAAACATGTCTTTTCCAAACTGCCATACTTTTTAGCAAGAACGGGGTCTATGTCGTTCATAAACCGTTGAATGTAGTCACCCTGATACATAATTACAAACAACATGATGTAATGTAATTTAGTGCTAACAGTAATTCAATCATTGAACTAGTTGAAAATCAAATTTTAGTGTCATACCAAGATTTTGAGATTCTTATATCTTCTCTCGAAGGACGATTGCATAGGTGACTCCCTGTTGTCAATTACTTGAATTTCCTTTTGTATGAAGTTATAGCAAACCAAGTAAAATGGGAGTCATCAATGATTGGGAAAAACATCTGTGAATAGAATTAAAACAAATAAGATTGCATAGAGGTGTGCATGCTATTATAAGATATCACAGCAAGAGATGTACTTACGAGGTCCACATCCAAGAGGTCCCTTTTCGAAATCTTGAAAGCCCGACCTTCACGATAGAACCTCTCATCGAATTCTTTTTTGAAGTTATCCCACTTGCACGAAAAATCTGTTTACAACATAGTCTTTAGTGTCACACGAATAACATAATTGATAAACAATAGTGCTAGTACAACTTACGGTGAGCGCAGTTGTGTAGAAAATCTTATTGCAACGACATTTTACATTTCTCCTACAAAAGTCGTTCAACATGTACGACCAAATGTCAATAATCATACTGTCTACCCAGGTTTGATCAGTCATTGTAAGCATGTCCCCGCGCGTCACATGTAGACTTAGTTTATCACCCAAAAATAACATTTCACTGCATAAAACCAGAAAAACATGTTTCAGAATGGGGTACAAAGTATATTTTTTAGGAATAAGTAAGAATGTCCAGGAAACATTACCTTTTATCAAGTCCTGTAGCAAATATAAAACCCACAAATATCTTCTAAATGTTTTTCATTTCTTTGACATCCCTAAATATTTTACTATAATATGGGGTTTTCAATACTGGAGGCAATTCCAATCCTCCAAGTCATTCATTCAATTTCATTTGTGGACGAGACGAGGAAGGTTGAAGTGACGGTGGTAGACTAGAGATGCATTTTCTTCAATTTTTACTATCGCCAATGAAGGGGAGTTGTTGTTGGTTTCGGTGTTGATGACATTTGTTAACCAATCCGTTTTCAAATTTCGGGAGACTTTTCTGCAGACATTTAAGGCCTTTGATGGTCCAATTTCTTCTGTTTGTTGAATAATTTGGGTAGGAGGCAAGGCTTGGGTTGTTGGAGTGCTGGTTTTGGTGTTGGTTTCGGTTTTGGGAGGAATGGTATTGGCTTTGTCTTGGGCGGTTGGAGTGGTTGTGGTTTTGGTGTTGGTTTCTATTTTGGGAGGAATGGTGTTTTGGTTGGCTTGGGCTGTTGGAGTGATGGTGGTTTGGGTGTTGTCTTGGGTGTTGGGAGGAATGGTGTTGGCTTTGGCTTGGGTGTTGGTTTGGGTGTTGGGGGTAATGGTATTCTTGTTGGATTGGGCTGTTGGAGTGGTGTTGGCTTGGGTGTTGGGAGGAATGGCTTTGGTGTTGGCTTGGGTGTTGGGAGGAATGGTTTTGGTGTTGGCTTGGGTGTTGGCTTTGGCTTGGGTGTTGGTTTGGGTGTTGGAGGTAATGTTGTTCTTGTTTGCTTGGGCTGTTGGAGTGGTGGTGGTTTTGGTGTTGGCTTGGGTGTTGGGAGGAAGGGTGTTGGTTTTGGCTTGGGTGTTGGTTTGGGTATTGGGGGTTATGATGTTCTTATTGGATTGGGCTGTTGGAGTGGTGTTGACTGTGGTGTTGGCTTAGGTGTTAGGAGGAAGGGTGTTGGCTTTGGCTTGGGTGTTGGTTTGGGTGTTAGGGGTTATGGTGTTCTTGTTGGATTGGGCTGTTGGAGTGGTGTTGGCTTTGGTGTTGGCTTGGGTGTTGGGAGGAAGGGTGTTGGCTTTGGCTTGGGTGTTGGTTTGGGTGTTGGGGGTTATGGTGTTCTTGTTGGATTGGGCTGTTAGAGTGGTGTTGGCTTTAGTGTTGGCTTGGGTGTTGGGAGGAAGGGTGTTGGCTTTGACTTGGGTGTTGGTTTGGGTGTTGGGGGTTATGGTGTTCTTGTTGGATTGGGCTGTTGGAGTGGTGATTGCTTTGGTGTTGGCTTGGGTGTTGGGAGGAAGGGTGTTGGCTTTGGCTTGGGTGTTGGTTTGGGTAGTGGGGGTAATGGTGTTCTTGTTGGATCCTGTTGTGGGAGGAATGCCTTTTTCTCTTGGTTGCTGATGCTTTGTCTTGTCCAAGCTCCTTTGTAAGCCTTCCCTCATGATTGAATGAGAGTTTAGTACTGTGGCAAATCGCTCAAAGGCAGATTGTACAAGTTTAATTGCGTTAATCTGGTGCATCTCATTTAGATATTTAGCCCCTTGTGCCAATTCTTCTACAGCGACCGCAACCTTCCTCAAACATGATGCAAGATTTTGTGGAATCGGTGGCTACTCAGTAAGATTGGATGTCATGTCATCCCCAACTCTTGGTAGTGGTGGCTCCACATTTTGTGGATCGGTGGTTGCTCATTCGGAATGGCTATGCGAGCAACTACCCTACCATGTCCAAACCCCCCCTGGGCAGCCTCATAATCAACCCTGTCGTACATCTTCTTCTCGTCCCAACATCCCAAAATAGGAAAATTCCTTGAGATCTGACTGTTTACCTTGAACTCAACCACCCGGTCCAAGTAGCACAACTGATACATTAGCATAATCAAATATATATTACGTTAAACTAAAGGAAAAATTATGAAAAACATATTACCTACAGCAAATAAATTTCTATACTCACCAAAACAAACGTTAGTGGTCCATGGAAATATGATGTCTTTTTTTCTTTCCACTTATAAACACTGTCAACTAGTCCGTCTAAAGTAAACTTGCACCAGTTGTAGTCTTTAATTTTAGATATATCCTGTAGGGATTTCAATAATTTGAATCTGTATATAAAAAAGGAGTGCCTCAAATAATTTAACATGATAGTGAAGTTCGAAATGAAATTACAGAATTATTGCTAGGTTGTTTGGGTATACCTTCACTGTGGATTTTGGGATGTCCACAAAAAACTAGATACCACAAACACCACGAATTCCATCTTGAAGTTACTGTCTCCGGCTGTATTCTGTAGAATTTTGTCTGGCATTTTGTAGGTAGAAGGACCTCCACTGTTCTCGAATCCCCATCTCCTTCTCCACGCCGTGAGATTGTCCTTGTACTCCTTGTCGTCCGTGCGAATTCCTAAACACTCTGCCACTTCTAATTCCCCTCTAAGGATGTTCAATACACATTGAACATCCTCTTCATCAATCTGCATCTCCTCTCCACTATGTTGGACGGTGCTCCTCCTTCTGGGATTGAAGAGACTCACAATGCACCGTGAGAATTCAAGTGGGCATTTTCATATGCCCAGTGAAAGAAGTAAACCAAATCTTATGTCCCTCACAACATCCTTTTGTTCTTCGGATAACCTGTTAACCAGGTAATGAAGGCGCGATGGAGAGGTTCTGCTCTTAAAATCAACATCAGGGTCAAGAGTCTTTCTTCTTTTCTTTTTAACCTGGTTATCATTAAGTGCTTCATTAGCAGCTGTGGCCAGAATATCCAATGGTGTCGTGGGCGTGCCTGATGCCTCGGGTTTTCTTTTCCTTTGTTTAACCCTACATTAACATGTGTGCAATACGTTTATTCCAAAAATTCGATGAACTACATAATCAGAAATGAAGCAAAAATGTACATTTTCTAACATTAGCGTAATTACCTCAGTGTGTTAACTTCCGTCGTCGATTCAGTATATGGAACTATTTGCTTATCGGAATCCTGATTCTGAAATGATAGAGTCACATTTAGATTCAAACGAATTCAAAGAAGCAAACGAAAAAGACCAACGCATGAAACCGTCAACACTTCTTACCATTTTCGCAGCAACAGAAGATACTAACTAGAAGAGAAATGGATTCGGAGTCGAACGAACGGAGACGATAGTACTAGGTCAAATAGTAGAGTAACCTGGGGGTATAACGGCCGGAGTCGGGCTTGAGATATTCTATTTTCTAAATACGTGCTCAGTGTGAATGTATTTTCATGAGCCCGTTTCGGTTTTTACAAACATGAATAAGTAGTTTTTCATGAACTTCATATGAGGCGAAGCATTATTCGCTCATGAAATGTAACATATAATTCAGCATTATGAAAATAAAAGATACTTGAATAGGCGAAGTATTATTCGCGTTGAACGCCGGATTGTGCGAATTATTCTTCGCTCAAAAAATCTTTTATATGATTCAGCATTATGAAAAAAAGACATTTGAAAAGGCGAGCAACTCTTCGCGTTTAAAGGCGGAAGAAGCGAAGAAATCTTCGCTCAGTAAATCTAACATATATAATACAATCTGAAGGATTGACATTTGATTGAATGGTAGCAGTTGAAATGACTTGCCGTATACGGGTTTCACACAGACTAAGACTATTTCATACAAGACAGGTGAATTGACATGACAAAAAGGTTTTGGCGCTTCATTTTATTTTTTTAATTTAATATAATTTAAATCTCAATTATATTTAATATATTTTTCTTTATATATAAATAATATTATATTTAATTTAATTTTCCACTTATGTATTAAATATAATTTTATTTATATAGAAATAATTTAATATTTAATATAATTTGATATTTGATGATCACGGAAATTTACTTTAAGAAAATGCATATCCTCGTAAATAAATATTTCATTAAAAAATTAAAAATAAAAATTAAGTAATTTGAGCGAAGATTTCTTCGCTGAATGTCATTTCCAATAAATTTATTTAATATTTAATAAATGGAAATATAAAATTCATGGTAATTTTGGTCTTTACATACATGAGTCAGTGTACTTACATGAGAACTAAACGGTCTTCTCATGAGAGGGTAGGGGGTTTTACATGAACGTCAGGTTAGAAATAATTGAGGCGAAAAATTCTTCACTGTAAATCATCTCCTCTTAATTATAATTTTCATTAAAAAATTAAAAATAAGTATCAAGTTATTTTAGCGAAGATTTCTTCGCTGCATGTCATTTTTAATAAATTGAATTAATATTTAATAATTGGAAATATAAAATTCATGTTAATTTTGGGCTTTACATACAAGGGTAAGTGTATTTCCATGAAAAGTAAACGGTCTTCTCATGGGTGGATTGGGGGTTTACATGAAGGACAGGTAAAAAATGAATGAAACGAAGATTTCTTTGCTCCTGAACGACTCCCCGTAAATAAAAATTTCATAAATAAATTAAAAATATGAATGAAGTCATTTGAGCGAAGATTTCTTCGCTGCATGTCATTTCCAATTAATTTATTTAACATTTAATAATAGGAAATATAAAATTCATGTTAATTTTGGTAATTTGTGGGTTATTAAAATGTTCTAACGCTTCAATTGAATTTTTTTAATTAAATATATTTTAAATCTTATTTATATTTAATATAATTTTCTTTATATAGAAATAATATTATATTTAATATAATTTTATACTTATTTATTAAATATAATTTTATTTATATAGAAATAATTTATTGTTTAATATAATGTTAATTAAAATATTGAATTATTTGATTTTTGATTAGAAGATTGAGCGTGTTTTTGGAAAAATTTGGGATTTCATACAAAAACACACAAAGATCAAACAACATCTAATGGTATTGTCGTTACTTTTTCATTAATAAAATATAAATTATGAATGACGTGTCCTGTCAAAAGGACTGCAAACTAGTCTAATTTGATATTTGATGATCACGAGAAATTTACTTTTTAGAAAATGCATATCCCCGTAAATAAAAATTTAATAAAAAATTAAAACATAAACATGAAGTAATTTTAGCGAAAATTTCTTCGCTGAATGTCATTTCCAATAAATTTATTTAATATTTAATCAATGGAAATATAAAATTCATGTTACTTTTGGTAATTACATACATGGGTAAGTGTATTTCCATGAAAAGCAAACGGTCTTCTCATTGGTGGGTTGGGGGGTTTACACGAAAGTCGGGTTCTAAATGATTGAAGCGAAGATTTCTTCGCTCATGAGCGTCTCCCCATAAATAAAAATTTCATAAAGAAATTGAAAATAAGAGTGAAGTAATTGCAGCGAAGATTTCATCGCTGCATGTCATTTTTAATAAATTGAATTAATATTTAATAAAAAGAAATATAAAATTAATGTTAATTTTGGGCTTTACATACAAGGTAAGTGTATTTCCATGAAAAGCAAACGGTCTTCTCATGGGTGGGTTGGGGGGTTAAATGAAGGACAGGTTAAAAATGATTGAAGCAAAGATTTCTTCGCTCCTGAACGTCTCCCCGTAAATAAAAATTTCATTACAAAATTAAAAATATGAATGAAGTCATTTGAGCGAAGATTTTTCGCTGCATGTCATTTCCAATTAATTTATTTAATATTAACTAAACGGAAATATAAAATTCATGTTAATTTTGGTAATTTGTGGGTTATTAAAATGTTTTGGCGCTTCAATTGAATTTTTTTAATTAAATATATTTTAAATCTTATTTATATTTAATATAATTTTCTTTATATAAAAATAATATTATATTTAATATAATTTTATACTTATTTATTAAATATAATTTTATTTATATAGAAATAATTTGTTATTTAACATAATGTTAATTAAAATATTGAATTATTTGATTTATGATTAGAAGATTGAGCGTGTTTTTGATAAAATTTGGGGTTTTATACAAAACACACAAAGAGAACCTAATGCTATTGTTATTACTTTTTCATTAATAAAATATAAATTATGAATGATGTGACAAAAGGACTGCAGACTGGTCCGATTTGATATTTGATCAAGGAAAAATTACTTTCTCTGAATGCATAGATATTCAATTTAAAAAAAAAAACTTTTCTATTTGCTATAAATATAGGGATTACATAAATAATCTTGGTCTACATGAAATTCGTGAGCACGAGCATTGTTATTGTGAGTGTGTGTTTGTTTAAGATATTTTGTTGGGATCTATCCTTTGGGAGATTCTATGTGGTGGAAAACTTCATCAATGAAGATCAACTGGTGGAAAACATCTTCAGTTACTACAAATTCTTCAAACGTCAAGTAGAAACTACTGATCAAATGAAGATCATACGTGTCCACTGCTGGTGGGAAGAGCCGGCTTTAGGAGATTCCCTGGGATAGAAAACATCTCAAGAGATATCTCAACAGGTGTATGACCACAGTTATGCGTGAGAGGTCCGCTGTGGTCGCTTCAATGGAGATGAATATTGTTATAATGTAGAAATGTTTATGAAACGTGGAAATGTTTATGAAACGTTGTAATGAAATTTAGTTCATCGAATTATAAAAAATAATTGTTATATATATTTTAATTCAGATTTCATTAAACATTTATAAAATAACGAATGAATAAATAAGAAATAATATATAATATGTAATTCTGGCTAAGTATACGTTTCCCATAATTGCAATCATTGCCATAATTGTAAGCTGAAGGGACATGTAATGTAAAATGTTTTGGCGCTTCTTCAATCATTTAACCATGGATGGGATTTATTTTACAAGCGAATTCATCTTCGTTCACTGTTGTCGTTGTCAAATCTTAGTAACAAGCGAATTGGACTTCGTTCCCTAATACTGGTTGGTTTAATAAACAAACTAACAATACAATATTATTTAAATAAAATTATCAGGAGAATTATTCTTCGTTCTCAAGCACCTGGTTAAAAGTAATACACTAACATACAAACGAAGCTATCTTCGTTCGTTTTACTCATTAGATACAGTTATATGAAGCGAACAAATCTTCGTTATATCATTATAAGGGGTTTACATGAACACATTAGGTGTTTTACATTATAGTTTGAATTGAAAATGACATCCATATTGCAATCAAACAATCAAACATAACGACAATGATTCGAATTATATAACTTCAGAATATAATTACTACACAAAAACATTTCATAATCCGTTTACATAATTACAACACAGATTAAGCAACCAAATAGTAGTTCAAAATATAATTAAGCCCTAGTCTGATTCATCATAGGATGACTCGTCAATCGGCATTGTCATCGACACGACCTCTTGTTCGATGACGGGTGGAATGTATAGCTGAATTGCTTCGTTCACAGCATTGATCCATCGATTGGGGAATGAAACCGTAAGAGAATTTTCTATTATTGAAGTGTACTGTAGGTAAAGATGATGAGGAATATGCATCAAGTCCTCCAGAGGATTCAGTCCATTCGAAGGTAGGGGATTCCGTAGGCCAAATTGTCTATATATGACTGTTGTGTAGTAGGAGGTAGATCCCTCCAGGCCCAACACAATGATGAATGGAGAACCCCTCATATCGTACATCATTTGACTAAAGAGATACCACGAAACAATGAACCGAATTGGGTGAATATCAGAAATAGAATTCTGAAGCACGATTCCAGCGACCCTTTGCAATTGTAGATTTGCAAAGGAAGGGTAGGGAATTGAAGGACGGGGAAACCAATGCAATTTGTCTAACAACCAGAGGTAAAGAACCAAAGGTGATCCATGACGGGAATAGTAATTTGCCTCTGGGACAAATTCGTTAAGACCAAGGAGTGTCTCAGCAAGTACAAGGCTAGCCATTTTGGGGCGTTTCCCATCAGTGCAGGAACTACCTCCAGGAGCCTATCCGAAAGCCGTCATCCTGCAGCCGGACACAAAAAAAATGAGCAAGAACCACAAGCATGATTAATTTGCTTTGTGTGTGGCTGATGGTCCTCTCAGCTCCCTAGACACGCCAAATGTACTCGTCTATGTTTGTCATATTGAGAAATCCATGTTGGAGGGTAAACAAAACAGCGTCAAACATTGTACCTCCATAGAAGCTTTGGCAAATTTTGAATGCAATATTAGGTTCATGATTGACAGGCAAAATCATGAGTGCAAGACTCCCACACCTAAGGATTGAAGCGAACTCCTCAATCGTCGGGCATATGTGCATTTCCCCAATAACAAAAGAACGAGTCTGCGTATTCCATCTGCTTTGCATGTGGGACATCATTCCGTCGTGAACGTTTATTCGTAAAAGAGGTAGAATCTCATCTACATGATAGACACTAAAAGGGATAGGGTCATCGTTGATCAGACTTAAGTATCGCTCCAGTTGTTGCTGCGATAAAACCAGCATGTCTGGGTCCATCTCTACCTCCATCTTATGAGTATTACACTAAATGAATAAAGAGAATGAATCTAGTGTAGACACCGGTAAAGAGAGATTTGGGAAGGAGAGAGTCAAAACAGAAAGAGAGGTGAGAGTGAGAGTGAGAGTGAGAGTGAGAGTGAGAGTGAGAGTGAGAGTGAGAGTGAGAGTGAGAGTTAGAGTGAGAGTGAGAGTGAGAGTGAGAGTGAGAGTGAGAGTGAGAGTGAGAGTGAGAGTGAGAGTGAGAGTGAGAGTGAGAGTGAGAGTGTGAGAGTAATGATGTTTATCAGCAGCTACTGTTGAAGTAATAAATGATTTTTCATTCATGAATTCACATCCTTACATAACTCCGGTAGGGGCATTACATGTTGTGAAGATATCTTCGTTTATGAATTTGAAAATATATAGTTAAGAAGATATCTTCGTTTATGAATTTGAAACCATATAGTTACGAAGATAACTTCGTTTCTGAATTTAAATATATGGGTACAAGAATATATAAGAAGATATCTTCGTTTTTGAATTTGAAAATATAAAGTTAAGAAGATATCTTCGTTTATGAATTTGAAAACATATAGTTACGAATATATCTTCGTTTCTAAATTTTAAAATATGGGTACAAAAAGACATAAGAAGATATCTTCGTTTATGAATTTGAAAATATGTAGTTAAGAAGATATCTTCGTTTATGAATTTGAAACCATATAGTTACGAAGATAACTTCGTTTCTGAATTTCAAAATATGGGTACAAGAAGACATAAGAAGATATTTTAGTTTTTGAATTTGAAAATATATAGTTAAGAAGATATCCTCGTTTATGAATTTGAAAACATATAGTTACAAAGATATCTTCGTTTCTGAATTTAAAAATATGGGTACTAGAAGACATAAGAAACATCAATAAATTAATTAAGTTATAATTCCATAAATTACATTAGTACACTAATGTCAATTGACCAGTTACACATAAGAATTTCTGTATAAGTATAATTCCGTATAACACATACAAATCTCTAAAATCTTGATCTAATTGTCTTCTTTAACTTAAACCTATTGACATTGTGCTCAGACATAAGAATTCTGTATAAATATTTGATCCTCAATGTACTCAAAACTTCTTCGGCCTTCAAAAGAACAAGAGAAAGTATAAGAACATATAAAATTTTTAAATGTCATAGACTAACATATAGTATAACACTTACATTTTCTTCGTTGATGTCAATATCCCAATCATTCACCGCTCCTCTATATGTTTTCATATGTCTCATTAAATATACACCAAAGTCTTTCTTGTTTGTATTGTCTTGCCATTTCAGCTTTGGGGTCGTATCCTGTATTTTTTAACTTTTGCAGCAATTATTTCTAGGCCTTGCCTTTCCAAGAAAGTCCAAAAACTATTGACGTGTTTCTTCAAATTCGTATACTTGTCCAGAACTTTCATTTTATGTGGACAAACGGAGTTGTCTAGTATATCGATTCACTTAGAGGCAGTATTCACACATACAAGAAAGAAATGACGGGCATGGACGACATGTAGGAATATCTGTAAAAAGAACACAAACATTTATTATTTGATTGCATACTCGTTAATTGGAATTGAGGGATATGTACATACCAGGTCAGCGAAAATTAGGTCTTCTTTTGTGACATTGAAGTTTATCATGTCTTCTTCAAGGGCTTGGCAAATTTCGAAGCAAGTAAACTGCAGATTAACCTGCAAAATAAGTCTAGAGTATCAAAGTCAAGTACATTGAAGGATACATAGCACAAAAACAAGAGAAACACTTACATGTGATATTGATGAAAAACAAATTATTTGTTGTTCATGCCTTGGAAACCTACTGAATTTGTAGTGCAAAAGTATGGCCCAAGCGTCCACCACTTCGCTCGCAATTTCTTCCTGCAGTTTCATTGTTTGAAATAGTTGACGGGTAATATTACCCGGTGGACCTTCGTACAGAACGTCACTGCAAAATAGATTCATTTAGAAGAACATAACTACTTTCATATTTCAAATTTCTAAAAGCATGCTAAGTAACATACCTTTCAGCTAGGTCTTCAGAAAACACAAAATCGGTCAATCTCTATTCCTTGTTGGTTATTTTGTGGTCCAACTTATCCGCAACCTCTTTCATGTAAGGGGATCGAAGGTGCACTGGAATTTTTGTAATCTTCCTCTTAGGATAGTCTCTAATGTTGACGCGTCCCCCCCCCCATCATCTTCATCTTCAGAATATTCAATAGCTTTAGAAGCCTCACCCTGTTCCTTCCCTTCACCCTGATCATTTGGTTCAACAGTGGATGACTGAGCTTTGTTTTCCTCAACCTCTTCCTTCCGTTCACCCTTATCATTTGGTTCAACAAGGGGTGACTAAGCTTTGTTGGGCAGAACTGCATCCTCAAGATCTTTTTGTTGAACAGGGAGTGATTGATCTTCATTGTGCAGAACTGCATCCTCAAGATCTTTCTGTTGAACAGGGAGTGATTGATCTTCATTGTGTAGAACTGCATCCTCAAGATCTTTCGGTTGAACAGGGAGTGACTGATCTTCATTGTGCAGAACTGCATCCTCAAGATCTTTCGGTTGAACAGGGAGTGACTGATTATCTTCATTGTGCTCAACTGAATTCTCAATATCATTCGGTGTTGTACGGGGTGATAGATTATCTTGATTCTCCTCAACTGCATTCTCACAGGTGTATTCAACCAGGGGACTACTGATTTTCAAGCCCGCACTCTCTAAAGTGTCCCCATGTGCCTCACTTGGAGGATCTTCCCCACTTACACGAACCTCAGCATCATTCACCACCTTCAAGTGTTTCATGAACCCTTCAGACTCTCTTAGGTTCAGGAAACCAGCCTAAAAAAAGGTTTCGGATCGATGTTGCGTTTCTCCAACTCCCCTGATAGGTAATTAAGCTGTTGGGTTGTATCTTTAAAAGTTTGCAGGATTTTAGATGTCAACATCTGTAGATTATGAAAAACATATTTTATTAGTCTCGAAAACAAGAAATTATAGACAAATGTGAGTCAATTTCTTGTTTCCACATACCTCATCACCGTCTTCATTTACTTCCACCAAATGAACTGGATTCTCATGTTCTTTATCTGCTAGGCGCGCCCTTGCCCTGCCCAGCCCAAAACCCCCGACACGAGCTTCTAAGGTGGTAAACTCTAACAATGTGATGTCATCCCAACAAGAGATGAATGGAAATTTCCTTTCATAAGGCTGGCGTACACCTTCCACAAAAACACCATCTAGGTAGCAAATCTGGAGTAAAGGAATGGGAAACATGTTAGTAAATATTTGATACCTATAATTATAAATCATATACAAGAGAGGAATTATTTACCAATAAAAGGGTTAGAGGTCCATCAAAATATGGATTTTTATCTTTACTTTCTTTTTCTTTCCAACTTCTTACACTTTCAACCAATCGTTGTAGTGTGAAGTGGCACCAGTTCAGCTCCTTTATGTTATCAACATTCATTAAGAATTTGAGAATTTTGAACCTGAATTGAATAAAATACATGTGTGAGTAATCACAAATACAATTAGATATATAATAGGTTTGAATACATGTTTACCTGGCTCGTGAATTTTGAACTGGACATAAAAAACTTGAGACAACAAAGTCGATTTTAAAATTGCTGTCTGCATTTGTGTTACTTAATATCTTGGGTATCATAGAAAGTGTTTTAGGAGCTTTTGAGTCTTCCCCGGTCCATCTGGTCTTCCAATCCCTCAAGAAATTAAAAAAATCAGGGTCCTTAGTCTTGTCTCCCCCAGCAAACTCAACTACGTTCATTGGCCCTCTCGGGAGGTTCATCACGAGTTGGACGAGATCTTTATCGATAAGGATCTCCTCACCGTAGGCCAATACTAGAGAACTCTTATCCGGGTCAAAAGATTTGATTACGTGTCTCGAAAAATGCCCCGGGCAAGTGGAGACACCCAATGTAAGAAGAGAACCAAACCCGATTTGCTTCACATCTTCCCTCTATTCTACGCTTAATTTAGGAATCATTTGATAAAGTCCATGAAGGGATGATCTTGTTAGAAATGCCACTTTCCTTTTTTTGATGGTTTTGGTTTTTTGGGGAGATGGTGGTAAATCTTCATCGACTGGTGTAGTAGATGGAGCAATATTAGTGGTTTCTGGGGTGGTGCTTGTAACTCTTCATCGACTAGTGGAGTGGATGTAGGAATAACATTGGTTTTTTGGGGGGAAAATGTGGTGGTAAAATCTCATCAACATGTGTAGTACCTGCAGCAATATCAGTAGCTTCGACAACAACTGTGAAAACTGATTAGTCGATGACTTCGTATTCGTCTTTGTGTTCGTCTTCGTATTTCTCTTTCTCTTCCTTTCATATGTAAGCAAGTTAAACCTCGAAGTCATTATTTTTAGTGGGATAACATAAATCAGTATTCAACTAAATAAATAGAATCAACGGGTATAAAATTAGTAGAAAATATATAAACACAATAAGATTAACCTACCTCTTTGGTTTATTGCCGGGATTGACGTTGGATACAGGATTAAGGGCGGTTTCATTTTTGTTTATGTTGTTACAAACTGACAAGACGACCTCTCGGGAGTCGAAGGTATCCACTTCCATGTTGTTGCCTTGGTTTTCTAACATTTTCAGAAGAAATCCTTGTAGAATAGAAGAAATCTCTAGGGTTTCAACGTTGAATATTTGATGATCGCCAGGAGATAAAGAGAGAAGAATATGAACAGTTGCTTATAAAAATGAAGAGTGGGATTGTAGCGGGAAATTGTAATTATAAAAATAAGTAATTGAAGCGAAGAAATATTCGTTCTATATCGTATCCTCGTAAAAAAATTCATAAATTATTTTAAATATAAAAATAAGTAATTGAAGCGAAGATTTATTCGTTGCATGTAATTTCGCTCATTAAGTGTATTTACATGAGAGGTAAACGGTCTTCTCATGGGAGGGGAGGGGTTTTACATGAACGTTAGGTTAAAAATAATTGAAGCGAAGATTTATTCGCTTTAAACCGTCTCCTCGTAAATTTAAAATTGAATTTTTTTTAAATATTAAATTATGTAATTTAAGCGAATATTTCATCGCTCCAAATCATCTCCTCTTAAATAAAAATTACAAAAAAAAAATTAAAACTAAAATGAAGTAATCGAAGCGAATATTTATTCGCTGCATATTATTTTTAATAAATTTAATTAATATTTAATAATGCAAATCGTATGCTCGTAACATTTCATAAAGAAATTAAAATATAAAAATAAGTAATTGAAGCGAAGATTTCTTCTCTGCATGTCATGTCAAATAAACTTATTTAATATTTAATAAATAGAAGTATTAAATTCTTGGTCTTTACATACATGAGTCAGTGTACTTACATGAGAGATAAACGGTCTTCTCATGGGAGGGTAGGGGGTTTTACATGAAGGTCAGGTTAAAAATAATTTAAGCGTCGCTCCTTAGCGTCTCCTCGTAAAACAAATTACATAAAAAAAATAAAAATAAGAGTTAAGTAATTGAAGCGAAGATTTCTCGCTGCATGTCATTTTTAATAAATTGAATTAATATTTAAAAAAATGAAATATAAAATTCAAGTTAATTTTGGTATTTACATACAAGAGTTAGTGTATTTCCATGACAGGCAAACGGTCTTCTCATGAGTGGGTTTGGGGGTTTACAAGGGTTAATGTATATTTGTAATCTCCTACCCAGATTGATTTATTAATATAATAATAATTCTGCAATTTGATTGGTCCGCAACAAGGGAACACGGGAATCGGTAGCAGAATATCCGGATTGCATTTACCCACCCACCAATTTATCGCAAATTTTAATCAATATCATTCACATCTAACCATCTATTATGTAGCATTAAAACTTCAACCATTAAACCAGTTAAAATTGTCATTTTATATTTATAATTTTGTTTATGAATATATAATTTATGTGACTAACAATTAAAAAATACTTATTATTTTAATATATTTAAATTAAATATTTATTTTTAAAATTAATTAATTTTTTTATTAAGGTTTATTATATATACATTTGAATGAATTATTATTATACTATTAATGTTAATTTTTTTATTATTTTTTAAAATAAATTTTGAATTTTAGTAATTTAGATTTATTATTAAAATAAAACATAAATTTAACTAAACTTTTTTTTTCACTATTAAGGTTTATTATATATATTATATGAATGAATTAAATAGTTTGTTAAAAGGTTGTAATTGTTTTGTTCGATTGTAAGTTCGAAAATTACATATATCATTTTTAATTTTAGTTTTGGCCTTTTAAGTTTATGTCCGGGATCTGGAAGCGCTTTGAGTTTAAGCGGGGAACCATGTATGTGGGTTGTCATGTTAGTTCTCCTTTAATTCAAAAAAAAAATTATGGCCGAGTCAACTCAAAATCCGAACCAAGTATCCATTTACTCTCACATTTATATTTCCAAATTAATCATAGCTCTCGACCCTACAATCTAGACATTTTGAATTAAGCATTATTATTATATATATATATATATTAGTTATTTAAAAAATTGAACTTATATTTTTAAGAATATCACACATTTATAAAATTTGGTGTTGAATTTAAAATATAATGTCTTATTAACCTAGTTGGTTAAATGATTTACTTATTTTGTTAGGTTGCAAGTTTGAAACATAATTATATTATTTTCAATTTTATTTTTAACCGTTTTAAGTTCATGGGCGGGTCAACCCACAATCCGACCCAAATATCCATTTACTCTCACATATATATCTAATTTAACCACAACTCTTGACCCGACAATCCATACACTTTCAAATTAAGTATTATTATTATATATATATATATTAGTTAGTTAAAAAGGTTAACTTATATTGTTAAGAATGTCCCACGTTCATTAAATTTGGTGTTGAATTTAAATCCAAGTTTTAAGTCGTGATATGAAAACTTAGAAGCTTTGAGCTTTAATGATGGATTTTTGAAATCTTTCGATTGAGAGTTTGAGATGTTATATCTTAGCTTCAGAATTATCAAATGAGGCTATTTATAGCATCCTGAAGTTAATTGATAAGCCAAGTGTACTTGAATTAGTTAAACACCACTTATGGTGTTTTGGCTATTCTTCTGATCAGTCGTCGGCATAGGCCATGATAGCAATCCTAGGCTTATGGGAAATGATCACCGAAGTAGGGTGATCATTTCAGTTTAAGAATGAAGTCAATCCATCTATAAATGATGAAATTCCATCTTTGAAAAATAAAAAATAGATGCGGATGGTTATCCATCTAGCGTTGCGATGAAGACGTTGATCCAGGGATGAAACAAATTCGTTTCAGGAAAAATTGCGGATGCAGAGCGTTATGTTGGCATTTTGTCAGCACGTCGTTGCCTTTCGGGCGTTCCATCGCGTTTCAGCTAACGACGCATTAGGCGATTCATTACTATGCGGATGCGCGCTCCTTTCACTATAACGGGCGATGCGGGCAACTCCTAGGCGTTGGATAAAAATCTAGTGCTTATATGATGGTCGCGGTTTCGGCTGTAGCTATTCTCCCGAATTACGGCTACACCCGATTACATATTTTATTTTTATTTAAAACCTTAAGAGTTTATTTGAAATTAATTTTTCTTTCACCCTTTTGGTTATATTTTTAAATCTTTAAAATAAAAAATATATATTTAAAATAAATATGACATTTATTTTTTATTTTTTTGTTTTAATAAATAATTTATTTGGGATAAAATAAATATAACATTTATCCTAAATTATTTTTTTTTAATCCCTTTGATTTTTTAAAAATTAATTTGAGATAAAATGGGTATAACATTTATCCTAAATTATTTTATTTATTTATTTTGTCATTATCTTTAATTAATTTAGATTTAATTATTACAATAATTAATTGTTTAATTAGGTTTTGTCCTTAGGGTTTAATTATTTTGATTTATTTATTAAAAAATAATCAAAATAGTTATTTAAATTTTATAAATTGGATGTGTATAATTTTAGTGTTTACGGTGTTGATTTATTTTTATTATTTTAATTTAAAATGTTTGCATAATGAATATGCCATAGACATGAACTTATTTTAATTTAAGATATTTCTAAGTGAAATTAAAATTGAATTTTGACACTTTAAATATCTCAATGAGTTATTTTATATGATTTATGAAAATTAAGTATATATAAGTTTCAACCTTTATATTTATTGTTTTAGAAAGTTTTTTTAAAATAAAAATAGTTTAAATGCCATTCAATATATAAATAGGATAAACTATAAAATTTATTCAACTTTTTTGAATTAAATTGTTATAATAATAAAGTATACAACTATACACTTGTTTACCTTATAAATACATACCTAACATTCTTGTAACAAAACAAAAAAAAAACATACATATCCAACTTTCTTGTGATTGCTCATCCTTCACTCAAAAATAATTTTATATCTAATATCTATCTACTTTATATTTTATATAATTACACATGAAACCTCATAACTATATATATATATATATAAATTCACCTTCATAACTCTCAATTGTGAAATCTTAATTTAAGAGAAAATATTTATAATTATATGTATATTTCACTCCACTAATTTTTTTCTCTAAAAAGTATACTTCTCAAAGAGTTGAAATGTGTTTTTTACTTCTCTCAATTATTTTTTTTAACATTGGAGGTTGTCTCGTTTTTTTATCATTACTTATATTTGAGTTGGTGTTGTGTTTTGTTTGATGTGACATTTTGTTACTCATATTCGATTTTTATCCGATTTTTTATAATCTGAATAATAATATTATTTGTTGATAGGTTTTGCTGCTTATACCCTTCGATTGCTTACTGGTTATTTTTCGAGTCTGTGTTTGTCCCATCTTTAGTAACAAATGAGAGAAAATTATCTATTTTGAGTTGTTTTTTATTGTCAAATAATAATAAAGAGTCAATAAAACATAATTTCAGTTAGAGGTCCTCTTACCTGTATCTTTTTATTGTTTTTATGATTTTTTCACTTCTTTGATCATATATTTAGATGGTCAGTTATCACTTAACTTCTCTCTTTTTGGCATTATTTACAATCATCGGACAATGATAATTTTTATTATCGCTCTGAATATTTGTAGAAATTCTTTTGATACCGTATAATTGATTTGTTCGATTTTCTATACTTTATCAGTCATTGTTACATATCTTTGAAGACACCTTAAAAAAATTACAAGATTTTTTGATATTCTTTATTATAATTTTAATTAATGTATATTTGTAATCTATATATATAATGATGCTTAATTTTTATAGTATCCGGATTGTCGGGTCGAAAGCTGTGGTTAATTTGGATATATATGTGAGAATAAATGGATATTTGGTCGGATTGTGGGTAGACCCGCCCATAAATTTAAAATGGTTAAATATAAAATTAAAAATGTTATAGGTATGTTTCAAACTTGCAACCTAAAAAAACAAGTACAACTCTTTAACCAACTAAGCTAATAACACTTTATATTTTAAATTCAACACAAAATTAGATGAACGCGTTACATTTTATCAATATAAGTTCAATTTTTTAACTAACTAATTTATATATATATATAATGATGCATAATTTTTAAAGTGTCCGGATTGTCGGGTCGAGAGCTGTGGTTAATTTGAATATATATATGAGAGTAAATGAATACTTGGGTCGGATTGTGGGTTGACTCGCCCATAAATTTAAAACGGTTAAAATAAAATTAAAATATTATATGTATGTTTTGAACTTTCAACCTAACAAAACAAGTACAACACTTTAACCAACTAGACTAATAACACTTTATATGTTAAAATAAACACCAAATAAGATGAACGCGCAACATTTTAAAAATAAGTTCAACTTTTTAACTAACTAATCTATATATATAATGATGCTTAATTTATAAAATGTCCGGATTTTCGGGTCGAGAGTTGTGGTTAATTTGAATATATATGTGAGAGTAAATAGATACTTGAGTCGCCCATAAACTTAAAACGGTTAAAAATAAAATTAAAAATGATATATGTATGTTTCAAATTTCCAACCTAATAAAATAAGTACAACCCTTTAACAAAGTAGGCAATAACACTTTATATTTTAAATTCAACACCAATTTAGATGAACGCGTGACATTTTAACAATATAAGTTCAACTTTTTAAATAACTAATATATATATATATATAATGATATTTAATTTTTAAAGTGTTCAGATTGTCGGGTCGAGAGTTGTGGTTAATTTAGATATATATGTGAGAGTAAATGGATAATTGGGTCGGATAGTGGGTTGACCCTCCCATTAACTTAAAACGGTTAAACATAAAATTAAAAATGATATATGTATATTTCAAGCTTGCAACCTAACGAAACAAATACAACTCTTTAACCATCTAGACTAATAACACTTTATATTTTAAATTCAACACCAAATTAGATGAACGCGCAACATTTTAACAATATAAGTTCAACTTTTTAACTAACTAATTTATATATATATATATAACGATGTTTAATTTTTAAAGTGTTTGGATTACCGGGTCGAGAACTGTTCTAATTTTGATATATATGTGAGAGTAAATGGATACTTGGGTCGGACTGTGGGTTGACCCGCCCATAAATTTAAACGGTTAAAAATAAAAATGTTATATGTATATTTCGAACTTACAACATAACAAAATAAGTATAATCCTTTAACTAACTAAACTAATAACACTTCATATTTTAAATTCTACACCAAATTAAATGAATGCGTGATATTTTAACAATAAAAGTTCAACTTTTTAACTAACTAATATATATATATATATATAATGGTGCTTAATTTTTAAAGTTTCTGAATTGTTGAGTCGAGAGCTGAATTTAGATATATATGTGAGAGTAAATTGATATTTGGATCGAATTGTGGGTTGACTCGCCCATAAACTTAAAACGGTTAAAAATAAAATTAAAAATACTATATGTATATTTCAAATTTGCAACCTAACAAAACAAGTACAACCCTTTAACCAACTAGGCTAATAACACTTTATATTTTAAATTCAACACCAAATTAGATAAACGCGCGATATTTTAATAATATAAGTTCAACTTTTTAACTAACTAATCTATATATAATGATGCTTAATTTTTAAAGTGTCAGGATTGTCGGGCCAAGAGCTATGTTTATTTGGATATATATGTGTGAGTAAATGAATATTTGGGTCGGATTGTGGGTTGACCCGCCCATAAACTTAAAACGGTTAAAAATAAAATTAAAAATTCTATATGTACGTTTCGAACTTGCAACTTAGCAAAAAATGTACAACCCTTTAACCAATTAGGCTAATAACACTTTATATTTTAAATTCTACACCAAATAAAATGAGCGCGGGACATTTTAACAATATAAGTTCAATTTTTAACCAACTAATCTATATATATAATGATGCTTAATTTTTAAAGGGTCTAAATTGCCGAGTCGAAAGTTTTGGTTAATTTGGATATTTATGTGAGAGTAAATGAATACTTGGGTCGGATTATGGGATGACTCGACCATAAACTTAAAACAGTTAAATATAAAATTAAAATGATATATTTATGTTTCAACCTTGCAACCTAACAAAACAAGTACAACCTTTAACCAACTAGGCTAATAACATTTTATATTTTAAATTCAACACCAAACTAGATGAACGCGCGATATTTTAACAATATAAGTTCAACTTTTTAACTAACTAATCTATATATATAATTATGCTTAATTTTTAAAGTGTCAGGATTGACGAGTAGAGAGTTATGGTTAATTTAGATATATATATGTGAGAGTACTGTGATACTTGGGTCAGATTTTGGGTTGATCCGCCCATAAACTTAAAATGGTTAAATATAAAATTAAAAATGTTATATGTATGTTTCAAACTTGCAACCTAACAAAACAAGTACAACTCTTTAACCGACTAAGTTAATAACACTTTATATTTTAAATTCAACACCAAATTAGATGAACGCGTTACATTTTAAGAATATAAGTTCAACTTTTTAATTAACTAATCTATATATATATATAATGATGTTTAATTTTTAAAGTGTCAAGATTTCTGGGTCGAGAGTTGTGGTTAATTTGAATATATATGTGAGAGTAAGTGGATATTTGGGTCGTAATGTGGGTTGACTCGCTCATAAACTTAAAACGGTTAAAAATAAAATTAAAAATGCTATATGTATGTTTCAAACTTGTAACCTAACAAAAAAAGTACAACCCTTTAACCAACTAGGCTAATAACACTTTATATTTTAAATTAACACCAAATTAGATGAACGCGCGACATTTTAATAATATAAGTTCAAATTTTTAACTAAGTAATTTATATATATATATATATTTAATAATGCTTAATTTTTAAAGTGTTCGCATTGCCGGGTCGAGAGTTGTGGTTCATTTAGATATATATGTGAGAGTAAATGGATACTTGAGTCTGATTGTGGGTTAACCCCATAAATTTAAAACGGTTAAAAATAAAATTAAAAATATTATATGTATGTTTCGAACTTGCAACCTAACAAAACAAGTACAACATTTAACTAAGTGTGATTGTGATGTGGTTTACTAAGATATAATATGTCAGTATCAATTAAAAGTGGTTAAAAAAATATGAATCAAATATTTGATTGACCAAAGTGAAAGTGTTAGGTCACGAAATAAGAGGTTCATTCGGAAAAAATATGTGATGGGATATGTGAGAAAATAAGTTGTTTTACCGAAATGAATAAAATGTGAAATGAGAGCGTTCTATTTTTTATTTTAATATATATAATATTCGTGATTTATTAAGAATTTTAAACATTGAATACATATTATTATTAATTTTTTATTAAATTTATTTTATTTATATTTTGTATATGTGCATCGCACGTGAATTTTCCTAATATTATTTAACATCTAAATTTTATATTTAGTTATTTTTTTATAAATGTAACTCTTTATTTGAATTAATGATAATTGTATTTTTTTTAAATGTATTAAATTAAAAAAAAATCATAAATTACATCCACCAAAGTAGCCCAGTAGTAAAAGTGACTTAAAAGACAAAAAAAAGTCACGGCGACATGGCTGTGAAGTGTTATGATGGTATCCTTAATTTTAAAAATATATACAGTAAAAACTCTATAAAAAAATAAACTTGGAACGACCAAAATTTATTAATTAAAAGAGTTATTAATTAATTGATAAATTAATAATTATTAATTTATATATTAATTAATATTTTATTAATTTATACTAAAATACTTAGTTGGAATTAATAAAGATGATATCGATGAAGAAGATGATGAAAGTTCTACAATGGAGCCCCTTCGCGAAACGAAACTATTAAAACGGAAATCACATTGAACAATTTTTTTTTAACTTTGAGAAAACAACACCAGAAGTTCTTATCATGCTAAGGAAAATTAGAGACGACATTCAAGGGTAAATTGATTTCAACAAAAAACAAAAGACAATTGAGTCATTTTTCAAGAAACCTTCATAAATCATTCATGTAATATATTATATATAAAGAATTATTAATTTATATTTTATATGGGGTCTAAATAAATTATCAAAAATGTATTATCTTATAATTTTAGCGAATTATTAATTTAGCACTCTATCTCCGAGTCGGGACCGACCAAAAATATTATCTTAGAGAGTTTATTGAATAATCGAATATTAATTTATGAATTTCTATATATATTCAATCTAAAAAATAATAATTATTTTATTTTTAACCGTTATAAAAATCACATTATTTAAAGAAAAAAAATCTTAAACTAAAAACTAAATGAATATAAATAAATAGCAATTTCTGAATATCCTTTTCATCATCTCCCTCAACTTATTTTCCATACCTAACTAAATTATTGTTTTGAAAAATATGGTTATGGCGGACTGTTGTTGAAATTCGGACAATTGAAGTCATATCCGATTCTCCATGGCTGCGTGGTCATGCACACAGCTCACTCTTGCGTCCTTCTCTTATAATAATCCCATCCAAATCTCTCATCTAGCACCCGCTCCATTCTCCAGTTCTCTCTCTACCTTCAACAAAATTCAACACAGAAATGGAGAACGCTCAAAGAAGATTGGATTCAATCTCCGGCCATATGGACTCATCAGTCCCCGCCCCTCCCAGCACTGGCGGCTTCATCGGTCATCAGAGGTGCATTTCTGTGACGAACGATAGTTACAATCGTGTTCACGGCCAAGTCCCGACTCACAAACCTGTCTGGAAGAACATCCCGACCGACGAAGTCGGCAAACAATGGACCGACATTATCTACGAGAAAGCTGTCGGTGAAGGAATTGCAAAGGTATTTGATCGATCGGAATAATAATATACACATTCATTTGCTGATTTGCTGCGGTTTATTTCTGTAGCTCACTATTAACAGACCGGAGAGGAGAAATGCTTTCCGTCCCCAAACGATTAAGGAGCTTACTCGTGCTTTGAACGATGCAAGAGACGATATTACCATTGGAGTTATCATTTTAACCGGAAAGGTATTTACATATATATATGAATAGCCCATTGAATGTTCTTGAGACAAGATTATGAGATGAACAGTTGAGTTTCCCATTCCTTAAACAAACAAAACTGAAATTCTTCTAAAACAGGGCAATGAGGCATTTTGCAGTGGTGGGGATCAGAAAATGAGAGGGAAGGAAGGTTATGTGGATCATGACAGCTTTGGCAGACTCAATGTTCTAGATTTTCAGGTAAATATGATATATCAAACTCATTAAAGTATGGTATTGAACTAACTTAATCTCTTGATTGTTAATATGATGCAGATTGTAATGAAACGTTGCCCAAAACCCATCATTGCTATGGTAATTCATCATCTTAATATTGATTTATCTTGTTTTTATGAGTTCATCCAAATATAATGTTTACTTTTCTTCAAGGTTGCTGGCTAT
>NW_025919520.1:0-2001 GCF_907164915.1 Impatiens glandulifera | reverse complement strand
CTTAAAATTTCTTTGGCCTTAGGTGTAATATTGTGGGGGTATTTATGAATTGATATGTTAATTCTTTTTTTCTTGACATCCTCACTGATGAAGTCCAACACCAATATATTTCAAACAAGGATGTGAGTATTGTAAACTTTGATAGTGTCACAGATGTTGGTCTCAATAGTATCACATTTCGTTGTCTCATTATGAAATGCTTTCGTCCATATTTCTTATGGTAAGAAAATAATGATAGTTGCAGCACCATCCATTAATGTATTCAACCTTAAAATCTCCACATCTAGTTTTTGAGGATATGTTGATTTTGCACAATCTAAAATAGCATTTTGAAGTTGAGACCTTTAAATTTTTTGGACCAATTGGCATACTAATATCAAGCACAAAACATGTGCTCCACTTTTTAAAAATATTTTGACAATAGCTAGTAATTCCTATTATTATAAAAACAATAATTGAGAGAACAACAATTGTAACGAGTAATGATTTCAAATTAGTATTAGACTAAAATTGAAAACCTTTATTTTTTCATCTGCCTAATTTGTTTAGAGTTAGTTTTTTTTCTTCATAATATTGAAGACCAACTATAAAGAGTATATTGACCATCAACAATATAAAAAAGGAAGGAAATTGAATATCAAAATGGAATAAAGTGGCTAGACTGTTCTTTGATAAACTAATTTTCTGATATCACTACAAATTTAATCACTTGATTAGAGATGAGATGTGACATCTCTAATCAAGTGGCTAGATTTTATAAATACCCAGTCTAGTTGGCAAAAATTAACATCGTCAATTCTTTTTCATTAACAAAATAAATGTGACACTTTGTTAAGTTCGTATATATAAATTTACAAGTATATTTGATCAAGTTCTAGTTGAATTTATATTCTTCCCATGAAGTAAATAATGACCAAATATAATAAATTTTGCATTCCCCACAAAATGGTCAAACCAACCCATCAATGAAATTAGATTTAATATATTTTGGATAAAATTAAAAAAAAAAAAACAAACACAATGAGTTTGTGCTCTCCATTTCTACCTTGACCTTATAAACAGTTTTACAAAAATAATTGTATTTCAATTATAACTAGCCAACAAACACTTCTTCACGACATCTAATCATATGTGAATTATTTAAAATTGTAATTCAATTTTTTTTCTTAATTTGTTTTCAAAATTTAGAAAGTTAACACGTCACCTCTTCTTTTAGACTACTCTGACCACTTTATCTACATTATTAGATTTTTTTTATAGTTGTTCATTCATTTCTATTTAATTTCAACTTAATAATCGATCTAGAATTAATGGATAGGAGAAACAAAACATATTTAATTCATAAATATAATAATTTTAGTAATTATAATAACACTTATAAAAAAACGAAAAAAATATTACAATTTCAATTTCTTCACATGTAAATTTAAAATATATTATTAAAATGGATTGATACACTATATACCATAACATTATAATGATGAAGATAAATAATATAAGACCATCTTCAATCCACAAATTTATTCTCAAACCCAAAATTCAGTAAATATTACATTAAACAGTAATTCATCTCCAATCTAAAAAAACAATTTTTAACTCAAAAGAATATTCTTAAAATATTTCTTTCTTACACTAACTTTTTAACCTTATTAATATTATCTATATATTTATCAACTCCACATATTTAACCCAAATTTTTTTCTTATTCATTTAATAAAATTAATTAAAAAATTAATTATATATCAATAATTCATACACAACAAAATAATTCAATAATACATTTAAATAAACAAACATAGTATATTAAAACAAACATTATGAATAAAAAATAATAAATTTAATTTATATATTTATTCATAACGTAAAAATATAAAATAAATGATAAAATATAAATAAATTAGATAAATTTCAAATATACTTTAATAATTTAGTTATACATTTAAAAATATTACAAATTTTTATTTTAAAAGTAAAACAAAATAAGTTGAAGGGTCAATTTGC
>NW_025919519.1:0-1847 GCF_907164915.1 Impatiens glandulifera | reverse complement strand
TGACACAGGATTGAAATATTTTATGAAATAGATCATGCATTTTAGAGGATGCATATGGAGGATTATATTTATGGAATGAAGCTTCATGTTCCATTGAGTGAGAAACTAGAATAGATGGATGAAGTTGAATAGAAACTCCTTGTTAGACAAGTTTTGAGAGTTGTTCGATTGACGCTAGTCAAAACTGTTTCTCACAACGTAAAAAAGGAGAATACCACCATGGATCTCATAAAATCTCTTTATGATATGTATGAGAAAGTTATCTACTAAAAACAAATTAAGTATATTTAATAAAAAGGATCTTCAATTTAAGAATGGTTATGATACTTTTTATCAGTACTTATTTGAATGAATTTAATACCATTGTAAATTAATTTATTTATGTTGAGATTGATTTTGGGATAAAATTAGTGTCTAATTTTGTTAGCATGAGAACTTATAAGAGCAGTAATTAGTAAATTTGTTGTAAATTTAATTTATTGACTAATAAAAAAATAATTTTAAATCTAATTATTAATGTTTCAATTTTCTTAATTTTATTTAGTGAATTATAATAAATTATCAACTCATCTCTTAAATATTTTTTTTATGTATAGCAAAATTTTATTTATATTTTAATATATATATATATATATTATCAAATTTTTTAATAAATATTAAATTGAATTTAAATAATTAATAAGATATAAGAATGAGAGATATTTATTTAAAATAAAAGATAAAATAATAACATTGGGTTAATAACTAATAGTTAAGAGGCTAAATTACTAATTTTGATATGCTTAAATGAATTAGTTATTGAAAATAATATTAAGTTATTAATAAATTAAAAAAATTATCATAACCTCAAAGATAAATCTAGTATTCTTCTCATTAGTTAATATATAATTGCATAAGGACCTGAAATTTCTTTATCTCATTTCAACAAATATTATTAATGTCTCAATTTTAACATATTAAAATATTATACTATCTCTATATTATTTAAACAACATAAATTAATAAAAATTGTGTATGTCTTAATGATACTTAATTAAGGATCGGTTCACATAATTAAGACATTTGCGTTTTAGAATGTAACACAAATAACCAAAATGAGTTTAATGTTTTTCAATGGCTCATTAATGGGATTTTATGTAGAATTGAATGTGATAGTTTTCCATAGCTTATTAAATGTATATCAATGGCTCATTTAGCTTTTTCTGTATGTACATATATATATATATATATATATATATATATATATATATATATATATATATATATATATATATATATATATATATATAGGTTTCCACAAAGGAAGCCATTGAGAAAGGTCTGTAGATTTCTTAATCAATAGGTTGGTAAATTGTGTGCCTAAATATTCAATTAATTATGATTTTATCTAATGCTATAATATAATAAAAATAACCTAGTTATTGGTGTTTAAATTGTCTTTTTCTATTTTCTTTTCATTTTTTTTTTTTAAAAAATTGTCAAGAATTCATGGTCAAAATTCAACCTTTAATTCCTTCAATACACCTAAATATTTAAATTATATCCAATTTAAATGATGATATAACTTGAGGTACAAGGTCTAAAACAACATCCCTAAACAAAGTGGGTTATATTTAAATTGTTTTTAAAATTCAAATACATTTTTGGCTATTTTTATTTAAATTCTAACTATTTTTTTTTTATTATAACTAAAAATTTGTGAGTTTTTTATCTGCCTTCATTAGAGTATCAGTTTATGTGATCAATTTTTTTAAGCTCAATTGTTTTGATATTTGACAAAAATATATTTTTTATATATGAATATATATATAGAGAGAGAGGGAAAGACAGAGAAGTTTTAAATTAAA
>NW_025919518.1:0-7543 GCF_907164915.1 Impatiens glandulifera | reverse complement strand
ATTTAACATCATTTTGGGAATAGCAAGAGGAATGATATACCTTCACCAAGACTCTCGACTCAAAATCATCCATAGAGATTTAAAAGCCAGCAATATTTTATTGGATGATGGATTGAATCCTAAAATCTCCGATTTTGGAACGGCTAGAATTTTTGGAGGTGATCAAATGGAAGCCAATACAAAAAGGGTAGTTGGAACATAGTGAGTGTTTTAACATAATCTTGTAGTATGGTCCTTTAATCCATCACACAATTTTCACCAAAATATTTTGATATATATGTTGCAGTGGTTATATGTCTCCAGAATATGCCATGGAAGGACTATATTCAATAAAATCTGATGTCTTCAGCTTTGGTGTCATATTGCTTGAGATTATAAATGGGAGAAAAAATACCAGTTACCATCAAGAGAACACGATAAATTTGATAGGACATGTATGACCTACTAAAATAGTTTCATTAATTATAGAACAACTAATTAATGTGTATCATGGATTCATATATTCCATCTTTCAGGCTTGGGCATTATGGAACAAAGGTAAAGTCTTTGATATAATTGACTCAAGGATGGGAGATTTATGGCCAAACCAAGAAGTTTTGAGATGCATTCACATAGGACTTCTATGTGTGCAAGAACATTCTATGGACAGACCAACTATGTCTGAAGTTGTTTTCATGTTATGCAAAGATATGTCTTTACCTTCTCCAAAGCAGCCCGCGTTTATCTTCAACGGACAAGACATGAATGCATCGGATTCATTGACGAACATTAAAGTGAACTCCATAAAAAGCCTTAATTAGCATTACTTAGATCATAGCCAGATGATTTTTTTCCAACTGTTCCATTACATTTAATGAGTTTTTTATATTGAATGTTATTACCTCAATGTATATGTTATTGAACAATAACTGAAAAGGGGGTTGTAACTCAACGATTCACAAAAGAAGTATAGCCTATACATAGAGATTCGAAAGCTAGTAATATTTTATTAAAGAATGAGTTGAACTCTAAAATCTCGAATTTTGGAATGACTATAATTTTTAGAGTCGACAAAATGAAGTTAGAACAAAGAATGTAGTTGGAACATAATAAGTATTTGACACAATCTTATAATAGTACTATATACTTTTAGGTACAATAATGATATAATTTTCAGTGGTTAAATGTCTACAGAATATGTAATTGGAGGACTTTTTTCAATAAGATTTGATGTCTTCAACTTCGGTGTCTTATTATTTATATACTATAAGTGGAAACAAAATAGCAATTATTATCCGGATAACAAAATCGTGTTCCTTAAGATTATTCATCCAATGTTGGGTGATTCATTGCTTCATATTCAGTTGGAGTTGGATTTTTGGTTGTTGAGATGAATATGATCCAAATATAGTAAATGTAAGAACTTATAACTATAAAGTCTCAAGTTTAATAAATTTTTATTTTCAAACAAGAAAAATAACTAATCTTGCTATCTTTCACCCAATACACCAAGATACACATTTAATTGAAATTAAATTATTAAAAAAAAATGACTTTTTGAAAATAATATTAAGAAGAAAAGAAAATTGATTTTGTTGACACAATAATTTACGTCCTTCTTTTGTTTATTAAATTTATTTTTTATTTTTAAAAATAGTCCATGTATATTAAAAAAAAATGATAAGAATTGTTTATTTACAACGAAAAAATATGATACGAGAAAAATATTAAAAAAAAAAAACTCACAAAACATGAAAATAAGAAAAGAATTCAAACACAATTTTATCCAGCTCAAAACCGAGTTTTTTACTCTATTGCGAACTTGAAGAATTTTAAATCTCAAGTTGACCTATAAGTATTTTGATTGTCTCAATTTGGAGCCTAAAGTATATTTGAGACCTGTTTTTCTTTGAGCTTTGATAGATATTTTCACTTAATTAACTGATCATTATCTTCTTTTTTATCGTGACTTGTATTAAACTAGGTTTGCATAGGTAAGGTATTTTACCCATGATTAATACCATTTTTTCTCTATTGAAAATAATATTCCCTATAAAAGAAGCATTCTAATATAATTCAGAGTAGAACAAGTATATTTGAAAACTTCAACTATATGACAATAATAGAACGCTTCAAATTCTAGTAGTCATATTTAATGTGGGTTCTTTTATGTACAAAATGTAGTTGTTTAAAATATATGTATATTATTCGTGTAAACGAATATAATTACGTTTACACAATCTAATGTAATATTTAAATGATTTTCATTAAATAAGGACCATAATTGTGAGTAAATCTTTAATTTTATTTTGCATGAGAAATCATATTCAAATAGTCATGTGAATAGTTAATGACGTATAAATGCCAATATATTTCTATGTCAATAACATTATTTAACCAATTTCAAGTTCCCTGTATCCAAAAGTTGACAAGAAAACTGATTCCCTAAGGCTGAGTTGACATTGTCCGACCAAACAGGGTCTGAACCGGATGAGGAGGATCGAGATACTTGGCTTCCATTCAGTATATATACTACTTAAATTAATGTCGGGATGTTTAAAGGATGTGGTAGAGATTGCTGTGAAAAGATTAGCGAAAAGGTCATATCAAGGCGTGGAAGAGTTTAAGAATGATGTTTCGTTAATTGCCAAATTTCAACATAGAAATTTGGTGAGGTTGTTAGGATGTTGTGTTGAACATCATGAGAAGGCTCTCGTATATGAATACTTACCGAATAAAGACTTGGACTCATTCATTTTCGGTACGTGACCAAAGTATCGTATTTTAATCAAGCAAATATAAAGTTAACAACTAAATATTTTTATGTACACGGAGAGAAATGTTCTCAACTAAATTGGGAGAAACGGTATAACATCATTTTGGGAATTGCAAAGGGAATGGTTTATCTTCACTAAGATTCTCGATTGAGGATAATTAATAGGGACTTGAAAACTAGCAATGTTTTGTTAGATAATGAGTTGAATCCTAAAATCTCGGATTTTGGAATGGAAAGAATTTTTAAAGGCAATCAAATTAAAGCAAATACAAATAGGGTAGTTGGAACAATGTAAGTGTTTTGATTGCCTTTAAAAACAGTAAGTAGATGGCTAATGCTAAAGAGGTAAAGATCACAATTATGTACACCATTTGTTGTTTACGCCTGACCTTCACTAACAGCTGCTGCGACTTCAAATATTAAGCTGAAAATTTGATAGAATTTGTGATTATAGATTTTCGGTAATTTATTTGTTTATTTTTGTTGTGGCTGTTAGTGAGCCTTTTGTTGAATTAATTGATGCTAATATCATGGATTATTTGGCCCAAGCCTGAAAAATGAAATAATAAGATATATATATTACTTCATGATATTAGCATCAATTAATTGTGTTATAATTAGGAACATATTTAGTATAACATATATGTCCAATCAAATTAATCGTGTTCTCTTGATTGATAGTAACGGTTATTTTTTCTTCCACTTATAAATTCGAGTAATATAACACCGAAGTTGAATACATCAGATTTACCTGAGTATAATCCTTCCATAGCATATTCTGGAGACATATAACCACTGCAAATTACATCATGAAAACATTATGGTAAAAAATCATTTTAAATTTGAAGCACACAATAATATAAGATTATATTAAAACACTTACTATGTTCCAACTACTCTTTTTGTGTTTTCATCCATCTGGTCACCTCTACAAATTTTAGCCATTTCAAAATTTGAGATTTTTGGGTTCAACCCATCATCTAACAAAACATTGCTAGTTTTTAAGTCTCTATGGATTATTCTCAATCGAACAGTCTTGGTGAAGGTATACCATTCCCTTTACGATCCCCAAAATGATGTTAAACCGTTTCTCCCAATCAAGCAGAGAACTTTTATCTTCATCTGCATCCATGGAAGGACTATATTCAATAAAATCTGATGTCTTCAGCTTTGGTGTCATATTGCTTGAGATTATAAATGGGAGAAAAAATACCAGTTACCATCAAGAGAACACGATAAATTTGATAGGACATGTATGACCTACTAAAATAGTTTCATTAATTATAGAACAACTAATTAATGTGTATCATGGATTCATATATTCCATCTTTCAGGCTTGGGCATTATGGAACAAAGGTAAAGTCTTTGATATAATTGACTCAAGGATGGGAGATTTATGGCCAAACCAAGAAGTTTTGAGATGCATTCACATAGGACTTCTATGTGTGCAAGAACATGCTATGGACAGACCAACTATGTCAGATGTTGCTTTCATGCTATGCAAGGAAATGGCTTTACCTTCTCCCAAACAACCCGCTTTCATCCTCAACGGATATAAGATGAATGTCTTGGAATCACCAACATGTGTCAAAGTCATCTAGTTTAACAACCTTACCATCACCGAGACCGATGGTTGATGATTTAGGTTAAAAGGCTGAAATTTTTTCAAATGAAACATTTATTTATTTATTTATTATTTTTTTAATTATTTTAATAATCTAAAACTAATTAATGATTATTTTAACTTTTTAAATAAACTTTAATTATTATAGCTATTAGATTAGACTGAATAACATGAATGAAGTCTTAAATTATACTTAGATTTATTATTTAAATTGTTTACTAAACGTGTTCTTTTAGTCAAATTAGGCCCACTTTGATTTATAGTTAAAAGTGATCTGGTCAAGAATTTTCAAGACTGACATTTAATAATTAACTTGCTTAAATAAAGGAGGTTCTCTCATTTTTCATTTGTAAAATTAAAATTAAATCATGAGATTCTCAATTCTTGCTCTTGTGCCGCTTCTCTCTCTTTTTGGATACTGCAACTCTCTAGACACCATAACCGTCAACAACCCATTAAAGGGAATCAGTTTTCCGGTCAATTGTTGGACACCGGAAACTTGAAATTAATCCACGATGATTCCGTCGTATGGCAGAGCTTCGATTATCCGACCAATACTTGGTTTCCCCTTGTTAAGTTATGGAGCCTACACTTATAATAAACTCTACATTGTTAATTAGAGTTTATTGGGTTTTTTTTGGGTTTTGGGTTTGGGCCTGACCAAAGTTATTTAGGTTTATTACCTGAATGTTTACCCTATAAATATGTGATTATTAAGGGTTTACATTGTGGAGACAGAATAGAGAGATAAAGTATGAGGCAAAAACTCTGTATTCATTCTTCTTAATAGTAAATCTGGTGGTGGCTGAAGTGGATGTAGCTAAATTTGAGTGAACCACTATAAATATGTATGTTCTTGTGTTCTTCTTTCTTGTGTTTTTATAGATTGTTTTCAAGCAGGTCGGATTTGGGAGATACAAATCCTAACAACTGGTATCAGAGCAGCTAGGCTAGATCTGAGCATTGGAAACAATGGCAAGTGAGAACAGTATAGGACATGGGATTGGAAGATTTGATGGGACAGATTATGCCTTCTGGAGAATGCAGATTGAAGATTACCTCTATGGAAAAAAGTTCCATGTTCCTTTGAGTGAGAAACCAGAGAAGATTGATGAAGCTGAATGAAAACTCCTTGATAGACAGGTTTTGGGAATTGTCCGATTGAAGCTAGCCAAGACAGTTGCTCATAATGTAGCAAAGGAGAAGACCACCATGGGTCTGATGAAATCTCTTTCTGATATGTATGAGAAACCATCTGCTAACAACAATGTACACTTAATGAAAAGACTCTTTTACTTAAGAATGGTTGATGATACTTCTGTCACTACTCATTTGAATGAATTCAATACAATTATAAATCAATTGCTATCTGTTGAGATTGATTTGGGGAATAAAGTTAGTGCCCTGATTTTGTTAGCATCTCTACCAAATAGTTGGGAACTTATGAGGGCAGCAATTAGTAATTCAGTTGGAAATGCTAAACTGAAATTTGTTGAAGTTAGGGATCGTATTCTTGCTGAAGAGCTTCGTAAAATTGATTCACGTGAAACATTCAAAGGTTCTGCTCTGAATGTGGAAAATAAGGGGAAGAGGTAATGATAGAAATTTCAACCGAGGTAAGAGCAAAAATATGTCAAGGAGCAGAAGAAGTCAGTCCAAGTCTGGGCGGACATTTGAGTGCTGGAATTTTTTGAGGGCCAAAAATTAATTTGAGGGCCAAAAGTGAGCGACCAAGATAGTTCGAGGGCCGCCCAAGTAATTTCAATTTGAGGGCCAAAAATTAATTCTATGTATGCAAACATTTCAATTTAAAGAAGAATATTACATCTGAATGAAAAGAAAAAAGCACATATAGACCATGAATAATGGTGGAATTTTTACGAATGATGTGCATAAAAAAATGTTATATTATGATAAATTATTGTCGTATATTTCACGAATATGTTGAATCTACGACTCACTTACTTTTGTATAATTGATGTGATTAGTATTTGGAGTCTTTTGTGTAGTATTACTGAAATTCACTAGATGATATCTGTATTTTTGAATAGTTACTGAGAAGTTTTGATTGATGTGACTCATATTGTAAGCCTAAATATTTGATTTACCATCCAAATTATTTTATGGTTGTAGAGAAATCGTCGAACATTAAATAATTATAATCAGTCTAAATAATTATAGTCAGTCTGGTCCATATCATTCATAATACTATTATTTTGAAGTTTACTGAGATTCGTCTAGAAAGTCGGTAGAGTTAATCTTTATTGAACTATAATTTGTTTATATATATATATATATATATATATATATATATATATTATTTTTTATTTAGAAAATTAGCATGTTCATAATTATGATCCTCTATTTCAGCTGAAACTTAATTTATTTATTTTTAAATTTTTAATTTGTAAATTTAATTTTTTTTGAAGTACGATTTTTACTACTTCCGTTATCTTATTGATTTATTTTGTAAAATGTTTGAGAAATAAAAAAAACCATAACAACCTATCAATCAAGATTTTGCACTATTGACTTGTATGATCTTACTTCTTGGAGAAGTTAATATATAGTTGCCCCACAATGTATAACTAATTTCATAAGACTATCCACAACAGGGTATTAAATTTTTTCATTTAATACCCTGTCACATTAGCTTAACACCTATTTTAACACCCACTTTTTAGCATATCCTACAATAGAGTGTTATTCAAGATATCAAAATTATTTTTTCACTTTCTCTCACTTCCACATCATTTATACATAATTTCATTTTTTAACCACAAACAATATTATTCATCACTTGGTAAATCAAACATACAAATATTATTTAAAACGAAGAAGAAAACAAATACTCTAAACATTGGTAATTTGTTAAGTAGTGTTTTTAAAACTCTAATTGAGAGTTGTTCCAAATTTATTCCAAATGTGCATGACAAAATCTTTATTCAATTGAATATGTTGTGCTTTGTCACGTAGATCGGCCCTAGTGTGTTTAGATTATTTGGTTGTTCACTGATTGGATAGTTGGTATGAGCGACATGAAAGTTATTTCCAAAGATAGGTGGATAGCCATAAGGCATATAAGGATGGTTATACGGGTATTGCATACCAAAGTTGGGTGGCATCATATATCGTTGTGGAAAATTAGGATGGATTCCGGTACT
>NW_025919517.1:0-2000 GCF_907164915.1 Impatiens glandulifera | reverse complement strand
TTTTTAAAGTGTCCGGATTGCCGGGTCGAGAGCTGTGGTTAATTTGGATATATGTAAGAGTAAATGGATACTTGGGTCGGATTGTGGGTTGACCCGTCCATAAACTTAAAACGGTTAATAATAAAATTAAAAACTATAAGTATGGTTCGAACTTGCAACCTAACAAAACAAATACAACCTTTTAACCAACTAAGCTAATAACACTTTATATTTTAAATTCAACCCAAAATTTGATAAACGCGTGACATTTTAACAATATAAGTTTAACTTTTTAACTAACTAATCTATATATATATAATGATGCTTAATTTTTAAAGTGTCCGGATTGCCGGGTCGAGAGCTGTGGTTAATTTGATATATGTGAGAGTAAATGGATATTTGGGTCGGATTGTGGGTTGACCCGCCCATAAACTTAAAACGGTTAAAAATAAAATTAAAAATGCTATAAGTATGGTTTGAACTTGCAACCTAACAAAACAAGTACAACCTTTTAACCAACTAGGCCAATAACACTTTATATTTAAATTCAACCTAAATTGTGATAAACGCGTGACATTTTAACAATATAAGTTCAACTTTTTAACTAACTAATCTATATATATATATATATAATGATGCTTAATTTTTAAAGTGTCCGGATTGTCGTGTCGAGTGCTGTGGTTAATTTGGATATATGTGAGAGTAAATGGATACTTGGGTCGGATTTTGGGTTGACCCGCCCATAAAAATTTTACCGTAATATTTTTTTCACTGTTTTTTATATTATTACTCGTGCAAAAACACGGGATACATGCTAGTATGAATTAAAAATAAAAAATAATATTCATACAAAGCAAACAAAAGAAAGAAAATAACATATATATATTCTACGTTTTATGATCTCTTAAATATTAATATAATCTCATCCGATTTCTTCTTAAGTTCTATCTTAATTTATTAAAATCTATTTATTCACTAAATCTCCTATACCTGATTCTAACAATTACATTATTATGATATTCACTTATAAATGAATTGAAACGAAAACTTAAACAATATATGTATTTTCTAGCTTATTGTATTGTCTTGTCTTGTGATAGAATGGTAAGTCATTATTCCTTGAGAAAATGGTAGGCACGCAACTCAAATGAAGACATGTAAGTAAATACGAGACTATGAAAATAAGTGCCCTGAAGATACTTGAGAATATGAAGAACAAAAACCAATGAACTGTAGTAGGGGCAGTGAAAAACTGACTAACCAAATGAACTGCATGCGCAATGTCTGGGCGAGTTACAGTAAGATAAACCAAGTTGCCAATAATGGTATGAGAAATACCGGAGTGCCATCGGACAGAGAGTATCTAGAATTGGTCTAAAGGGGTGTATCAATAATTCTGTTATTGGTTAGTCGAGCATGCTCAAATAAATCAACAATGTACTTAGATTGAGATAAAAGATAACCTTTTGGAGAATAATCTATCTCAATTCCCAAAAAATAACATAGCATGCCCAATCTTTCATAACGAATGAGTATGTCAACTCAGACTTCAATTATTCAACATCATCACGATCATCACCTTTAATTATTTTTGTAATATTGGGACTCTAATTTATATTCTAAAAATCTCGAAAAATTAGAAAATGCATTTAAATATTTTTGAGATATTTCAACAAAGATTTATTTGGTGTTTATTTCTAAGCCCTAATACCTTTAAAAATGACTGATATTCTTTAGGTACTTCCTTCCTAGTTATCATCCGCCATAGGTACCAACATTTAAATATTGATGTTTCAATACTTTAAATAACGCTAAGTCTAGAAGCATGACTAGGTCCGAAAGAATAAACAGTTAAAACTCAAACGTTATACAATCAATTTTTAAACCCAACTTTATAAGTAGAGACCGTTTTTAAAATGGGTACAGAGGACATAACGCGAAAATACTTTCCCAGGTATCATCAAAGCCAAAGGAAATAGATTTTCAGCAAGTGTGTTCAAGTGCGGCTTTGGAGCAGTGGT
>NW_025919516.1:0-10406 GCF_907164915.1 Impatiens glandulifera | reverse complement strand
ACATGTTTCTAATGTTGGGCAACTATTTGGATCATGTTTGATCCATCCCGGTAATGTTTGATCAAATCAAAGTTTTCAATATAAATGAAAATTTTAAGTTATTGAATTTGTCTAAATGAACATCTAGTGTTCATGTTTTGGTATGAATCAATCATATGAAGTATAAAGAACCTATTGGAAGACTCTTTACACTTCATTACAAATTTAAAACTAAAAACCTGATTTTTGGCCATAAACTGTTTCGAACAAATTGATCATCACCTATGTCGGATGATACCTTGGGATGATGTTTTTAATGTTCCTGGGAGCTTTGTGAAACTACTCAATCTCTTGGATCAAAGGATCTAACCATCCATCAAAATTGCAAAACCTGAAATTTTGATGTTCTTGCGGACCAACAAATTTTAGTTAAGACCGAGACATCCGATCGAGTCTTTTCAGCCAGGACCGAGAGGTCCGGCAGATGTTCTTTATCCAAGACCGAGAGGTCCGACCGATTTCCTTCATCTAGGATCGAGAGGTTCGATTGATGATTTTTATATCCGACCAAGAAATAAAACCTATGACCGATGAGTCTCGCACCCAATCGAGAACTCTTGAACCCAGAACCGATGACCTCCACCCAGGACCGAGGCGTCCGAACGAGAATTCTAGCCAAGGACCAAGATACCTTAGCACCCCGACCGAGGATCCTAAACCCGGATCGAGTGGTTCCCGACAGGGACCAAGGGGTTTTTAGTCTCGTTTGATAAAAATGAACCCAGGACCTACGGCGCCGGTCCTAAGTCCTGTTTGGTTCTAATTTTCAAATTCCAAAATTTTTTTGTAATTTTGAACCCCATACAATTTTCTTAAAATCCCAAAAATTATAAAATGATTTCAAAATATTTTTAGTATATTTCCACATAAATATTTTGATCTTAAGCTTGTTTGAGATTTATGTTTGAACCTTAATGTCATTAAATACTCATATTTTTCAGGTATTTTCCTCTATAGTCATCATCACCAACTAGTACCAACACTTCAATAATTGTTGTTACAATTTTTTAAATATGCAAAAACCTATACATGTCTAGAACCAGAAAAAGAATCGGTTAAAAATAAAACATTATACAACCGATTTTTAAAAACCAAGATTTTATAAATTAGAGACCGTTTTTAAAACAGGTACGGAGGATGAAGCGTGAAATCCCTTTCCCGAGTATCACTATTTCGAACTAAAATGAATTTCTAGAGAAATAAATATGTTTGTACACGTACAACTTTTATTGATTTTCAAAAATCAATTGGCGACTCTATTTCAAATAAATAATTTTTAAATTAATTAATTAAAATTAATTTACACACATTTTTTCAAACAATTAAATCTTAATTTGATTATACAAATCTAAAGATGATTTAAACTTGAACCCAAATTAATTATTTTTATAATTAATTTCAAAAGTAGTCAGAAATTGTTTAAAATAATATAAAATAATGTTTTATTTTAAAAAGATTCCTAACAAGCAAACCGAGGTTGAAATTCTCGAATCTCGAGCTTCTCTAGACCCAAAGGGTTTTCCGGGGATTACATTAACAATTCATTTTTTTAATTTCAGGATAAAGGGTTCTAATATGGGTGGATTGAATTATGTTTTCCACAGGTGATCGTTATCCACTTTCTTCCTGATCCATCGCTTCTTGTTCGAACAATAAATTCGAAATAGAATGGGTTGATGACCTCATATTTTTATACTCCACCATCTTCCCGCACTCCCTTTTTTTTTATCTGGGGTCACATTTCAACCCGAGGGTTATGAAGATGAATACTCGATCTCAACCTCACAAAAACGTGTTGGCTCATTTAATCCCTCCTCAGTCTGCACGACATCTCTCCTACCCATATTAAATCTCAATAAATTTTTCATCTCTATAACTAGTATTTCAACACTCCAAGGCTAGTCATACGTATTCAATTAACGTAAAATGCGGTTATCACCGACTCTCTCTTTTTCCTAAACGAAGTCGATGACTCCAACATATGTGGATTCAATGTGTTTGTTCTCAATGAAAGAGACACGTCAATAGGATGTTTAAATCATACCATCAACTCATACATATGTTTTATTTATCAACATAGATTGATTTTGGGTAACAAATATGTAAATCGGAGTGATGCACCCTTATTCTAACACAATCGGTCTTTAAAATAATTCGGTGTTCTCATTCAGCTCAATAAATCCTCCAAGATCATTACCAACCTGACTATGAAGATCAGAATTCCACATATTCTTTCACATTATAAACAACTGAAGATCAGAATTCCACATATTCTTTTACATTATAAACAACTGAATCCATGTACGGGTCTTATGATGTGTTTAGGTGTCTTATGATGTGTTTAAGTGCAACAACATGTGGATTCTCAATATTCTCATTATTAACCAATATTAACCGACAGATGATCAACGAGTCATCAAGTTCATTCCTTGACTAACGTTCTAATACAGTTATGGATGTATGATAAATGTTGTTTTAAATTTGTTCCATAGAGTAATATATCTTCCTAGAGAATAGAAGTCATACCAAAAGACGCCCTGATTAGGTCCGGGTAATAACTTTAATTGGATCAAGTCTACCTCAATCACTCTTTTTTTTCTGTTCTTTTTTTCTGAGATAACAACAACTCTGGGGCGCACCTCCAACGTTTGAAATTCAAAATATTGGGTTCGACATGAACTGTCTTTGTCTAGTCTACCCAAATAGCGTACCTCCCTGCGCCTACCACTACCGCAAAGGTCCCAACTTTGTCCACACGAGGTTCTAGTTGCACCACTCTAGGTCGGGTTTGATGACTAAGTTGTGTGCCAACTGGAGACATCTCCCTCCTTTGGTTGTGGAAATCGAGTCTAGTCGAAAACCGACCCATTTCTAAATCCCTCCATCTACCACCAATGACGTTCATAGTACAACACATAGCCTCCCCGGCCTAAACGCACCCTTAGGGGTGGTTGAGAAATTCGACCGAAGACCGATATGACCCTTCGACTCTCCAATACTTCTCACGATGTTCAATACTTCTCACGATGTTGTGCGTTACTTTACCCCCAAAACTCACACTAGGTCATAAGTTGACCAATCAATAAAACGACTCCCCCTGTCATCCAGACTAGTAGGTGCATAGGAGATAGTCCAATAATTATTTTGAAAATATGACTTTACACCTCCCACCCCTCCATCATCTCTCTTTGTGCAAATCTTTCAATTTTTAAAGTATATCATTTTCTGAAGTTTAACTTTTTGTGCAAACATTTATCAACAATCAACAACTCGACTCTATATACAATGAGAGCTTTCTAATAGAAATAAACCCATGTTAAATTTTATTAAATACATTCTAAATTTAATTATTTATAATATATATATATATATTTAAATTATTACTTTTATAAACTTAATTATTTATGTTTTAATATATATTTATATATTTAAATTATTTATTTATATAATATAATAAATATTTATTTAATCAGTTTCAAATAAATATAAATGTATAATATATATATATATATATATATATATATATATATATATATATATATATATATATATATATATATATACTCTTTATTAAGTTGTTATTTATTTTAAATTATTAATATATATATATTAAAATATAAATAATTAAATTTATCTTAAACAAAAGAGAGTTTAAAAAGTAGGAAATACATTATTATTTATATATTTAAAACTCTCTCATGTAATAGAGATAAATTTAATTATTTTTATTTATATATATATTTATACATTTAAATTATTATTTGATATAATATAATAAATATTAATTTGGTTTTCGTAATATTTATAAATTTAAATTATTATTATATTATATAAAATAATAATTAAATGTATAAATATATATATATATATATAATTAAATTTATTTAAAATGTATTTAATAAAATGTAAAAATATAAATATGAAAAACTTAGTTTGATAAATAAACTTGTTTATATTGAAAAAATAACTTAACAAAGTTATAATGAGAAATCACAATCATATATATATAGCCTTCATTACTTAATTTTTTTTTATGGAATTATATATCATATTAATTTACGAACTATCTTTATATCAGTAATCACAGATCTATCACTTTCCAAAATTATAATTATACATCGTTAAAGCATATTTTTGTATATATCATTATCAAAATTATAATCACTTTTGAACAATAATAATAGTGAAAAGTAAAATTAATTTGTTTACATATATGATAAGAAAAATATAATTGAAATATATGAAACTATATATTTTTATTGAAAAATGTATGAAAAAAATGAAAAGTGTGAAGAAAAATATAGATTATTTTTTGATTAAATTTGTAGATCATTCTATAGAAAATTTAATTTTCAGATTAATATTTTTACTAAAATGATATTTTTTGAAATTTGTTCATTTTGGTGAAAACAACATCCGAATTTGGTAAGAGCTATAAGGAGATTGGTTACTTGGGGGAACCACAAACCGGTTTTTCATCATAAACAAAACAACAAACTTATCTTTAATATATTTTTAAATAACATTTAATATGTATAATTTCATAATGTTAAAATTTCTAAAAAAAATTATAATTTGATTGATAAACTCGATTATTCCAATGTTTTAAACCTAGGTTCAAACAGGTATATATTTTTTAAACATTTTTATAAAAGGGTAGTCAGTTTTTGAATTTCACATAAATAATAGAATTACTACTTATAAAGCTTAAGAAATTCAAATCACTAATATTTAGCTTATTGATTGTTGATTAATTGTAAGTCTTCTCTACTTTTAAACTAAACTTTACCAACATTTTAGTATTTAATTTATTCGAGTAAAAATTGTATTTATTTATAGTTCCAAACATATTCATACTCAAATAAATTAAATTAAATACTAAAATTTTGGTTTATGGCCATAATTTAAAGTGTTCTTAAATATTTTGTTTATTGATCTATACAAGATTTTGAAACATAATAATGTAAACATGCAATTTAGTGATTTGAAGTTTCTTTTGCCAATAGTTTATTTGGGTAATTTATTTTAGATTTTAGTGAAACAAAATCCAATATATTTGAGTTAAAGTGAGAATAGAGATCACAAACATCTAAGTTAAATAAAAAAATAATGTTTGTAAGTCAAATAAAGATTTTGACAATTGTACGTGTGTTTAATGTATAAGTAAAGTGTCTATTCCTTTAAATAAATAAATTATTATAAGTATAACAAAACAAACGTTAATTATTTTACTTTGTACAAAATATTCTTTTGTAACTTGTATTTCTGAAATTTAGAAGAAAGAAAAATATAATTTGAAATAAATTTGTCGCTTGTACTTAATTAAAATTTGTTATATGGTATAAAATTTGATATTGATACTTAAAAAATGTTATTTATCTAGCTGCATTCACTACAACAAAACATATCTTTGGCGACCTTTATATGCCAACGCATATTAAGCGTGGCTAAAGATTAAAAGAAAACAAACTTTTGCCAACCTTTGTATATGCACTAACCTTTATTAAACCTTTATTAATTTTTTATATAAATACTTGTTGAGAACTTAATACTTTAACAATTGTAAATTTTAATATTTTTATGTTTTTCTTTTTAACTTTATAAATATTTTATTTCATTATTTTAATTTTTCAAATTAAATTTGATTTATAATTTTATTAACATTAAAAATTAATTATTAAATTTTTATAGCATAAAATTGTTAAATTTTATTATTAATTTTTTTATAAACATTTGTGCTTTAATTAATTATTATTTAAATTTAATTAAATAAAAATGTAAAAAATAATACAAATTAAATATTATATTAAAATTAGAAACCACTAGCCCAATTCCTCTTCTCTCTTAAAACCTAATCAAATCGACCTCCAGACTTCACCGCCAAACAATGGAGCAGTGGAAGCCTGGGCGAATTCACAGAGATAGAGATGAAAGACTCTAGGCGTCAGATCGTTGTGCTTCCTGTTGTTTTTCTCCTCGATCAATCTACATTTTCTTTCTGGTTCGTTACCTTTCTCAGATTCCCAATCTTCTCCTCTTTCTACAAACCATTTCAACTCAATAAGGAAAAAAGGATAACAAGAAAGGAAAAAGACGGGAACTCACCTACAAACACCGTACGCCGCAACTTCTGCAAGGTGATCACGGGGAAGAGGGAGAGGACGGAACCCTAATGGAAGGGATCGAACTCTTATAAATAAAGTTGAACCCTAAGATGAACGAATCAATTTCTGAGATCTAGAACACCGATCAAAATAATCTCCAACATCTCTCGATTCTAATTCGGAAGAAGAAGCAGAAACAACAGTAACTCCAGGTGAAAACTAACGCCTACTGTATTTTGTTTTTTACCGATCAATGTAACTCCTTGATTCATATATAGCTAGAGATTGGATCATAATTGTTCTGCAATTTTTGTTTGGGTAGCTGTGAAACAATTTCAATGTATTGACTTTATTTTGAAGTTTATGCAAATTTGCTGAAATATTCTGCAATATTATTGTTCTATTCCTGAAAGTTTCAATTAATTGCAATTACATAGTAGTATTTCTTAAAATGACAGGTTTTCTATGATTGTTTGTCCTGATTATTAATTTTAATGGAGTTTCTTAGTTTTTTTCAAGTTCTCTTGTTCTATATAAGATATATTTTCTAGATGTTAAGAACTGTATGCAATATAAGCTATGTTCTATCACTCATGTTAGCTCAACTGGTAAGAGTCTTGAACTAAGAGGAGGATTAGGTTTTAGGTTCAATGAGTTTGAGGTTTTAATAGAAGAAACTTGATTGAATGGGAGGTCATGGCGCTGGGATTAGGTCCTAACCTTGTGTGTATGCAAAACATGAGTGAAATAATAATAAAAACTATGTTCTTAAATGGCTTTCTAATTTTGCTGGTTGTTCCAGTCTTTAACCACAATATAATACAATTTATGGTCTATTATCTTCTAGGGTAAAATCTTGGTCTCAAAATTTTAAAAAATTATGCCCTTAAAAATGGCCTTTTAAGTTTACTGATTGTTGTTGTCTTTAACTATGTACTAATGCAACTTATGGTCTATTATCTTCATTCTTGTCTCTACTATATTGTTGTCAATTTTGTTTATTGCAAGTATTCTTTAAGTCCTCACCATTGGGTGTGGTTTATACTCAAAAGCGGGTTGAAATTGAACTGACATCTAACGATAATGATTTTGAAGCAATAAATAAGTGTATAGACCACAGACATGGCCCTCCTGGATTAATTCTGATTTCCTCAAAGCATTTCTTCTTTTGGTAATTGAGATTTTGTTGGTCAGGTTTCTTCCCCCATTCTGCAAGACTGCAAAAGAGTGGAGCTTACAAGACCTTCAAACATCCCCAGACAGTTTATATCCACCCAAGCTCTAGTATAGCCCAGATATGAAGTGTTCTTTAGTTAGTGCCCAGTTGTCTCAATTATGAATTCTCTAGACAATGGTATATGTCTTCTTTTGTTACCTACCCACCTGTTTTCTTTCTGTATCTGGAGTCTTATATCTAAACCTTCATCACTACATTGCTCTATTTTGTAGATCTTCTGATGGAGCAGCTTATCTAGTCAATTAGGTACCATTATCTATGTCAACCAGGTACCAATGTGCATATGATTATTTCTCTTAAACAACAACACATATTATATTTCTTAAACTTTAGCATGCAACAATCTGTATTATTCTTGCAGGGATAAGGAAAACATAATGGATCACTTGTAATATTGAACCTGACATACACCATCTCTCTATTGATAGAAGAAAGCTTCCTAATAGTTTTGTTGTGAGACTCTTCAAGAGATCCCCATTATTGCTACAGAAACTGTCTTCGTCTGTTGATGCGACAAGTGAAATTGGTGGGAAAAATGTTGAACTCGGAAGTTACTATTCTGGTAGGCTTCATCTTCTTCTTCTTTTCATAGATTGTTGCTTTTCGCTATTCCTCCTCATAAGTCTTTTGTTTCTTATTTGAACTCACAGAAGAGGTTTCCTACATCCAACAAAAGCTCTCTTCTTCGATCTCTCGTTTTGTCTGCTTCTATTGCTGCTGCTAAATCCGGTCTTTATTTTTATTCAAACATTGACACAGACCCAACAAGTAAATAGTTGTTAGTTGTTTCTAATCTTCACCTGTCTCACCATTCTACGATTTCGACTGTGACATTATTCTGCTCATTTAGGACCATCCTTATGGATTTCTGTTAATATCCCAAAGCATGATCATCCATCTTGGTGGCCATGGAGAACTTGGGGACCAATGTTTCTTCAGCCCTCTTTTAATTGCCTAGGTGGGTCTCTTCAATATGGTTATCATCTTTTACTAGCTTTTATTTATTTTTAAATTATTGTACTCATCTTGTGCCACCACCCATTTTCATCTTCAATATGTATACATGGTTCTGTAATGGCAGGAAATGTGCCATTGTTTTTCTCTAGGTCTGGAGGAGATATTCCACCACCCGCAGATACGAGCAAAGAAGCTAAAGGTTATAATGGGTGCTTCAGTAGAGATTCAATTGCCAATGTTGCTGCAATAACTGGTCCTACTGTAGTTAATTTGTCTGTCTCACAAGGTGTTTATAGTGAACCTGTAGAAAGAAGAAGTTGGCATTTCAGTTTTTGGTGTTTGATCTTTCAAAGGGTTTCTCATTTTACAGATTTACACAGAGTTACCTTGGGAAAGAGTGTTGGTTCTGGCACCATAATGGATTCTGATAGTACTATATTGACGTGCGCTCATTTGGTTGTGAGTCACCATGGCTTGTCAACCAAAGTGGGGAAGGTCAGTCAGTTTTGTATGAGTCAGTGTAAAGATTATTAATTTTGTTTTGTATGAGCTGTAAGAGTATTTTTTTTACAGGTTGATGTAACATTACAAGATGGTAGGACATTTGAAGGATAATTGATCAACGCGGACTTGCAATAATATTGCAATAGTGAAGATTGCCTCCAAAACCCTACTTTCATCTGCAAAACTTGGCTCTTCAAGTAACCTTCGTCCTGGAGATTGGGTGCTTGCAATGGGGTGTCCTCTTTCCCTTCAGAATATTGTTACAGCTGGTATTATGAGGTATTCTTATTAATCTTAACCATTGTAGTTCACCATTTGGCTTGCTGGTACTCTTTTTGAAGATTTGTAAAAGCAACGACTTGGTTATTGGAGGAATGCGGAGGGAATACTCACATACTGATTGTCCTCACTTTGATGTCCATCAATTATATATGATTTGATTACAGTTTTAAAGAGTTAAGAAACATGTGTTTGAACAGGGTAATTCAGTTGGACCTCTTGTGAGCATTGATGGTGAGGTTGTAGGTGTGAACATTATGAAAATAAGGGCTGCTGATGGATTGAGCTTTTCTGTACATTGAGTTGTGACAATTATTTATTTATTTGATTATGATATTATTTTATGAGAAAATTTATGTTTTTTTTGTTATTATTTAAATGTTTAATAATGAAAAGAAAATGATTTTTAAATGTTTTTAATGATTATTTAATTAAAAAAAATACAAATAAAAATAAAAATAAAAAATAAAAATGGTTAAAAATTAAATGGGCTTTTGGCGACGCTTAAATTCATGTTACCGACGCTTAAATAAGCGTTGCTATAACCTGCGCCGACCCTGCTTACGGCGACGCAAAAATAAGGGTCGGTAATATTTTTGGCGACGCTTTTAAGGGTTGGCAGAAGTCTTTTTAAGGGTCGCCAAAGGTCTTTTTTGTTGTAGTGAATTAAAACTCAAATACGATACCTGTAAATAAACGTGGACTAGATAAAACGGAAAAGATTCCGAAAATTAAAATAAGGATTCTTAAGTTCTTGATTTAGTTTCTGTATATTAAACTTGTAAAATAGTGTAAAATGTGTAAATAAAATCAAAATAAAAGAAACTAAATCTAAACCAAAACACTTTATAGAAATTAATAAAAAAAAAACTAAAACAGACCCAAAATGGTCATTTAATCATGATTTGGACATTTTCTTTTAATTGGATTTAATCCATAATCTTTTTGACTCGTCGTGTTTAATTTTTTATTGAACCTTTGTGTCCTGGAAAAAGATTAATTTTAAAGATATAAGAGAATCATTTAACCAAAAATGTTTAAAATAACCAAAACCGAACCTAAATAGGTAACTTTTCTTGAATATTTGTTTATCCCATTAAACCGGTTTTTAATTTCCAATATTTCTGCACCCAGCATTATTTATATTAAACATTTCAGCCCAAAAAAATTTGAATTTTAACATGAACAAAACACATTTATCGAAAAGCACTTAAATATGTATCAATATTCACATTCTCGGTCATTTCAATTTCAGTTTAAATAGATTTAATTCTGGCATTTTCTTA
>NW_025919515.1:0-1737 GCF_907164915.1 Impatiens glandulifera | reverse complement strand
CCCTCCAACAGACCGATTAGCATCTTGATTTTGTCCCTTGTGAGGTTGTTGAGGTTTCCTCCCCTTGCCAGGATCGCCCTTGTAAAAATGTCACATATCGGGATATACTCCGGCTTTAGCATTTGCTTGCTCCGGATGTTTTGACCGGCGCAGTGGTTGCTGATAAAATGTAGCAGGCCGAGTCAAAGGTGTTCTGGTCTATTTCTGCCGTTGCGTCCTGGCCGGAAGTTGGAAAGACGCAGGCTTTCGGCCACTAATGTTTCGGTGAGCTCGATTTGGGAACCGGAAACCGTCGCGATGATCCTGTCGTAGGCGATGGTTGCGGTGTTGAAGAATTCTTCGACCGCATCTTTGTATATAATATGGGGACCGTCGAGGAAATATCCCAGACCGGTTTTAACTAGCCGGTCAATAACTTCCTTTGCCTCGGTCGTACCATTCAGCCGGATTTCCTCGAAATCCACCTGAGAGTAGAGTTTGAACAATGCCGAGTCACGACCCATGTTAAAGAGTTTGAGAATGAGAGAAAACCGCTTCAAAGAGTTTAGAAAGCTTAGAGAGAGAAAGTGAATTCGCGTGAGAATGAAAGAAAATGACCGAAGGTCCCTTTTATAGACGCGGTTTGGAAGCCCAACCGTCCCATCATTAATGGGCGGGAATTTTCCCTCCAAGATGAAAAGGGCCAAACTGTGGGCGGTAAAGCGAAAACTGGGGGCGGCAATTTTGGGCGGGAGATTTCCCTCCAAAATCCTTTGCCTATGTCATGGATGACGCATTCTTTTCTTTGAGGCCGAATGATTGAGCGTTTTCTAAGTCTAACCAGACATTTTGATTGATCAGAGTGTTAACAGTTTTAAGCAGATTTTATAAAACCGGATAAGAACGCGGTCATAGGTTGAAGATCGGTTACTTAGATAAATGTTCAAAGAATTGAGAAGACACGGTCATTTAAACTGAAATGATATTAAAAGCCAAAAGATATTAGATAAAGGAAACCGATTATAAGATTCGGTACAAGGATAGGCATACAGAAGCAATGGAAAGTATAGCCTATTCAAAAGACATTCTCCAGAGTCGTTCTCTTGCCGAATCACTGTTGAGGATGTTTGACGAGGAAGCCGGTGTGCCGGTCCGAACTCTGGTCGGTACCCAAGAATCAGCTTGCTGATATGCGGTGCATACCCGAGACCTTTCTTGGTCAGCACCATATTCTTTAAGTTTTCCCATATGACCGATGACCAGTTGATGGCCGATTTACAGAGAATGTGGTCATGATGTTGTAGGTATTCTTGGAATACCGTTGATTAGGTGACTGACACAGAATTGACCGGGTCACGATTTCGAGCAGTAGCTGACCGTGACTATCAAGTTGGGTTTTTGGCCCAAAGTGTTCCACCGGAGAGGAGGTGGCCGACAGGTATTGTGCGGTTTCAGATCCCGCACGGTCCTGAATAGTCGGAAAGTCAGAGAAACCTTCAGTGGGTAGACCGAATATGAGGCAAATTCAACCTCGTCGATCCAGAACGTGTGGTCTCTGACAGTAGAGACGATATACTTTTCCCTGATGCAGGCGCTTCGAAAGAAACCTTGACATCATCTATAAGAATGGGACCGGCCTCTTCAAGAACGGTTGAAGACCGGTCTCAGCAAGGGAGTCATACATGAATTTGCTTAGTGGTGCAATCCTATATCCGTGCAAGATTCGAAATCGATGCATAGAAAGTTTCCCAGGTTCTG